>NW_009218014.1:2201-2490 GCF_000690835.1 Fulmarus glacialis | reverse complement strand
CTTTCTGGCCCTGCTTTCCCCGTCCCGGGCCGGAGGGACGCATCGAGTGAAAACACCGGCTTGCAGCTCGGCAGAAGATGCTCTTTACTCGAATCCCCCCGGCAGCCGGGGCAGCGCGGGCAGGTCCGGGCATCCCTGGGGAGGGGGAAAGGCAGGGCGGCAGGGGCAGCATAGGGGGTGGACCGGGGGGATCTCTTCCTTCACCGCAACCCATCGGAGCCCCGGGGGTCCCTGCAGATGCCGAAGTCGCTGTTGGTGATGGAGCCCACGATGGTCTTATCAGCGTCGC
>NW_009218014.1:1451-1724 GCF_000690835.1 Fulmarus glacialis | reverse complement strand
CTGCGAGACTGACGTGAAATAGGCCCCCCCCCCCATTCCCTGCGAGCCCCCCAGGCTCAGGCCCAGGCAGCTGCGAGCTGAAAGTCCCATCCCCTTTCAGGCTTCCCTGTCCCTTTACACAGCTGCTTTCCCAGGCTCCGAGATCCCTCACAACCCCGGACAACCCAGCACGCCATGTCCCCCTGCCTCAGTTTCCCCAGCCGCAATACGTTTTGCTCTCGGTGGCTGCAGCCGTCACCCCGGGGGTCCCCCACGTAGCTACTGCCAGCGACC
>NW_009218014.1:764-984 GCF_000690835.1 Fulmarus glacialis | reverse complement strand
CCCTGGCTGCAGGGAGCCGTGGGGTGCCCTCCTCGCTGGGTGCTGCTGATGGGTTCATGGGCAAAGCGAGAGCCAGCGCCACGGTGGGAGCTCCGCTCCGTGGGAAAGCGCCCACCCCCAGATCCTCCATCGCTCGGATGTTACGATCACAGACGCCAAGAAACCCACTCGAGAAAGCCCAAAGTGTGGCAGGACCAAGCCCCCCCCTCTGCTAGCAGCC
>NW_009218014.1:286-610 GCF_000690835.1 Fulmarus glacialis | reverse complement strand
GGCGTCTCTCGGCAATGATTAACCCCCGGGCAGCCCTGGCCTTCGGCGGCCATGGGGGTGACGCTGAGGCTGGCGCTGGCTGTGGGATGGCTGTCACACTGGCACGTGGCATCTGGACCCCACGGCAGGAGCTGAGCCTCTGCGGTCTCTCGGGATGCGGGATAGATGTGGCTCCTGGAGAAAAGTCCCGAGGTGGCCACAAGTGCCCGCAGCCCGTTGGGGCAGGCTCCGGGGCTGCCCACGCTCCTCTGGCAGCAGGAGACGGGGCCAGGCAGAGACCTGGCCCTGCCCCAGGTGCTGGCTGACACCCCGGGCTGTCCTGGC
>NW_009218014.1:0-244 GCF_000690835.1 Fulmarus glacialis | reverse complement strand
TGGGGATGGTCCCCTCCCTGCCTGCAGCCCCAGCCAGCCCTGGAGCTGACGGGGGGGTCCAGGGGCCCGCAGTCCCCCACCCCAATGATGCAGCACCCCATGCACCCCCCTCCAGTGGGGAAAGACCCTGGTGACACCAGCTGGGAGGGCAGAGGGGAGCAGCCGAGGGGGCACAGCATTTGGGACACGTCCCAGGGCGCACGGCACAGCCCGCGTGGATCCTGGGGGTCACGGCACGGCCCCG
>NW_009218013.1:14879-15083 GCF_000690835.1 Fulmarus glacialis | reverse complement strand
GGGGCATGGAGGTCGCAAGGGCTCAGCCTGCCATGTCCCCATCCCCCCGACCCGCAGCGAAACACTCTTCTTCGAGATGGCAGACCGCCTGGTGGAGGATGGCTGGAGGGAGCTGGGCTACGAGTACATCAACATCGACGACTGCTGGTCTGCCAAGCAGCGGGATGCGGCGGGGCGGCTGGGGTCCCACCCCGCAAAGGTTTC
>NW_009218013.1:731-14817 GCF_000690835.1 Fulmarus glacialis | reverse complement strand
TGAAAGGTTTCCCAGGGGGATTAAGGCCCTGGCTGATTACGTGAGTGCCCGCTGGGGATGGTGGGGGGTCTCGGTGTCCCCACGCCGCCCGGTTCCCAGGAGGCACCTTCAGACCCCCTCGTCCCCTCCTTGCAGCTCTCCTCTCCTCGCAGGTCCACGCCCGGGGCCTGAAGCTGGGCATTTATGGCGACCTGGGCATCCTCACCTGCGGGGGCTACCCGGGCACCACGCTGGACCGTGTGAAGCAGGATGCCCAGACCTTTGCGGAGTGGGGTGTGGACATGCTGAAGCTGGATGGGTGCTATTCGTCGGGAGAGGAGCAGGCAGAGGGTAAAGGCTCTCAGGCTGCCCCTGGCTGCTTTGGTCAGGGCGGCTGGCCGTCCGCAGAAATGCTTGGCCAGCTTTGCTTCTTCCCTTGTGTCTCCTGTTGCAGCTCTTGGGCAAAGAGGAGGGGGTTTGGGTGCCCTAGAGCTGGTGTAAGGGAGGAGGCCAGGCTGGCCTGGGGTCCCCCATGACCGCGTGGGCTGTGGACACAAGCTGCTGCCAGCCGTCTCCTTCACCAGTTGTTTTCCCCTCTCCCTAAGGCTACCCAGAAATGGCGAGGGCCTTGAACGCCACAGGCCGCCCCATCGTCTACTCCTGCAGCTGGCCAGCGTATCAGGGGGGGCTCCCCCCCAAGGTGAGGGTTGTCCTATCTGGTGGCTGTTTCCCGTGTCCCCTGTGCCCTGGGGGAGCTCTTGTTGGAGCTGCAGGAGCTGGGTGCTACACCCTGCTTACCGCTTGTAGCTCCAGGTGCTACACCCCTGGTAGGATGGGGCTGTAGGATGGAGCTCCCTGAGATCCCTGCTGCGGGATCTTGGGGAGGATGGTGCGTGGGAGGTAGGGGGGTCTGCCTGCCAGGCACCTGGGGACACTTGGGGTTCTCAACGTGGCTAGGTGATGGGAGTTTGGGGGAGGAAGGCCCTGGGGCATGCCCTCTCCACCCCACTCAGCTGGTGTAGGGTTGATCCTGGCAGTCTGTTCTTCTGAGATGGGTCCTATCTGGTTTAAGTGCTTGAAATAGGATGTTCCTCCTAGTAATGTTTCTTGAGAATTGATTGCGTTTATTTCTTTCCTCTTCCACCTCCTGAGTCAATTCTGAGCTGCCCTCATTCTTGCAGCTGATCATATTTCCCCATGGCCTCTGTGGTTGTTTTCCCAGACATCCTGTCATACTGGGATGTGCCCAGTCATATTGGGATATGACACTGTCCTCCTTCATCACCTGATGTAGCCCTTCTACGCACCCCTGTGCTTTGCAAACACCAAACATCTTCTGGATGCTGCAGCTCTCAACAAGTCTGGCTGCCCCGTCTCCCCCAGCTTGCAGACCCCCTCCTTTATCCCTCCTGCCTGACCCTGTGCTCCTCTCCAGGTGAACTACACCGTCCTGGCAGAGGTCTGCAACCTGTGGCGTAACTACGACGACATCCAGGACTCCTGGGACAGCGTGCTTTCCATCCTGGACTGGTTCTCCGCAAACCAGGACGTGCTGCAGCCGGCGGCTGGCCCCGGCCACTGGAATGACCCGGACATGGTGCGGCTGGGTGGGGGGTGCATTGACTGTGGCTGGGGATGGGGATTCTCCAGGGATCCCCTTCTAGGGGCAGGGCAAAGCAAGAGTGCCAGGAGCAGGAGCCCTCTTGCTGCAGAGAGGCAAAGCTCGTGTTGCCCTTGTCTAAGCTGTGGGAAAAGCCTGTGGTTGCAATGAACCCTGTCCTGTTGTCCAGGTGTCCCTGTCCTTCCCTGCACAGCCTGAGGGGGGATAGTGGTGAAGCGAAGGGTGTTGGTGAGTGTGTTTGAATGTGTGCTGACGGCTCAGCACCTAGTAGGGGTGGGATGTCCCGGCAGTGGTAGGCTGCTTGAGGGAAAGCAAAAGCGTGTGTGAGGCTTCCCCCCAGCAAGCTGCAGCATCACCAAGTGTGGCAAGCAGACGGGTTTCTAACCCTTTTCTGCCTCTCCTGTCTTTTTCCCCTCTCCCTTCCAGCTCATCATTGGAAACTTTGGCCTTAGCGACGAGCAGTCCCGCTCCCAAATGGCCTTGTGGACGGTGATGGCAGCTCCGCTCCTCATGTCCACAGATCTCCGCACCATCTCCCCGAGCGCCAAGGAGATCCTGCAGAACCGGCTGATGATCCAGATCAACCAGGACCCCCTGGGAATCCAGGGGCGCAGGATTGTCAAGGTTAGGGGGAAGGCGGACGTGTTTGGGAGAGCAGGCAGGAGCAGCACAGGGGTCACAATAGGGAGGGAGAGGGAGGCGATGCAGAGAAACATGAGCAGGAAAGCTGTGGGAGCTGGCATAGGAGCCCTGCAGGGCAAGGTCAGAAGTTACGGGCCAGCGCTGGTCCCGGCAGCTCTGCCTCAGCCACCCATCCCCACCCCTAGGAGAAATCCCACATCGAAGTGTTCCTGCGCCCGCTGTCCCAGGCCGCCAGCGCCCTTGTCTTCTTCAGCCGGAGGACAGATATGCCCTTCCTCTACACCACCAGCCTGGCCAAGCTTCACTTCCCCGAGGACGCCGTGTATGAGGTGAGCCCCACTGGCACGCTGCATGGTGGGGCAGCCCCACGGCAGCTGGATCCCCCTCCTTCCAGCTTGCCCTGTTGACACCCTGTGCATTTTTGGGGGGGGAAGGACTCCCTGCCTCCAGGATGAAGGGGCAGCCGCCTTTTGGGTCACCCTCCTCTTGCCCACTGCTGCACCCTGTCCTGCCATGCCATGTCAGTGACCATGGCTGGACTTCAAGGTGAAAGGTCTGTGGAAATCCTGGTAGCCACCATCTCTCTCTTCCAGGTACAAGACGTGTACAGCGGGAAGATCATCAGCGGCTTAAAGACGGGAGACAGCTTCTCGGTCGTTATTAACCCCTCGGGGGTGGTGATGTGGTATCTCTATCCCGTGGTGCTCCCGGCGCAGTCCTGGCACGTTGTCAGACAGCAAGCCCCCAGCGAGGGTTTCCACCCGGTCCTCCTGTGACGAGGCTCAGTGCGTGGGGGTGTGGGTCAGTGCCAGGGTGAGCCGCAAGACCCTGGGGCACATGGCTCTTCACTGCACAAGTGCCTCTCGCTGGCGTGCCCAGCAGTGCTGGGGAGTGACCATCAGGTCATTCCTCCGGTACCAGCTTGATGATGTCTACTCGGTCTGCGTAAAGCAGGAATTCTTGTTACCCACCTCCTAAAGGTGTGCAGAGCGTGATTCTCGGTGATTGCAAAGCCCTGATCCTCCTGTGGAAGATGCCATACAAGCAGAGTCCAGCCACTGTTGGAGTTTGTCAGCTCTGACACCTGAGCATTCTACAGCTTTGAACTGAGCATCACCAACTGCTGCAGGGGCCAAGAAAGGCTGTGGATGCTTTAATATCTTCTAGGGTGGTGACCTCCTCACCTCCATGTGTGATGGCGTTAGCCTCAAGCATCAGACCTGGCCACCTTCCTACCTCTGCTATAATCAGCTTGGCTTAGAATAAGGGGCTGTCAATAGGGCTGCACCCTTCCCATCAAGCCTCCCCAGGACCAAGAGCCCCTGGAGGCATGATGGTCCTGTGCAGAGAGGCTTTGCTTGCAGGCCTGATCCTGCTGCCCGGATCCTGGAGGCCAGCACTATGACAACCTAGCATGCATGCTATCGATGGATTAAAGCCCCTCTGGTATCAGTTGACACCAGAGCAGAGCAAAAACCTGAATTGGCCATGCGCAACCCCAGCAGCCTTGCTGTGGTACAGCACCAAAAACTGCAGAGCCGTAGTGTGCACGAGTGGCGTCGGGAAGATGCCGATGCTCAGTTGAGGTCTTTCTGAGTTGGGAGATGGTCACAGGTGCCTCCGAGCTGCAAGTTGCATCCTGTTCTTGCTCTAGCAGGAAATGCCTGCTAAAAGGGGGCTCAGGCCCTCCTCCAGTGGGCTGAACACTCAGGGTTTCTCAGGGAAAGGCTCCTCCTTCTCCCAAGAGCAGCTACATCCACAGCCCCATCCTGAGGAGGAGCCTGCACTAATAAACTGGAAGTGAGCAGTGGGACAGGCTCCAGAGCGCTCAACTGATTCACCTTCACACAGCGCACATCCTACGGAGGAGTTTTAGGTGAGATGTGGCCCACCCCGACTGTCCCAGAGAGGGGTGAGCATTTGCAAAGATTGCCTCTGAAGATTGTAGCCCAGGGACACCAACAAGATTAAGCCTCAGACCAGAGAAATACCACATTTAAATTAGTCCCCACCCCTCCAAAAAAAAAAGTTTCCCCTTTCCTATTCAGATGACGAAGGAGGGTTGGGCGCCCAGACTGGTTCCTGCAGGACCAAATGGCTGATTCTGGCCACTTCCAGAAACTTTCTCTGAGCGCAGCAGCAAGACACTGAACACAATGCTTGCAGTGCTAACAGGAAAGGACGAATGCACTTCATGTCTGTATACAGGAGCTGGCTTTGTTCTTGGGGAGTGATTGAGACAAATTAACTGAAATAAAAGGGAAGCAGGTCACAGGCTCTCTGTTTCATGTGTATTCAGTGTTGCTAGCTATAGCTACTTGGTTAATGTAGGATTACAGGATCAGTACCTCAAAACAGGAACAACTATGCTAAGAAATAGAACTGGTTTCCTGTCAGAGGCTGGACTGATGCAGAGTAGAAAACTGCTTTAGCAGGGCACCAGCTTTCCTTGGCACAAGGGGAAACTCGGATTTTACAGTCCCCAGTTAAGTGCCATTTTCCTTTACCATATATTTGTTTTTCCCTCACTGGAAAAAAATTGGCTAGAGAGGAGTTCCTCTTAAAGACAGGCTTTCCTATTGCCTGAAGATAGGCAGTAAACGTACACAGGAAAGCTGCTAAGAACACAGCCTTAGTGAGTGGCAACGTGGCGACACTGCCCCTGCCAAATGCACTGTTGTGCCTGCCCCGAGGACACGAACACGTTCCAGTTTTGGGTATCTGGGCAAGGGCAAAGACACAAACCAGCCACCACCCTCCCCAGGCAGCAAGAGTATGAGCCCCACCTTCTTCTCTCCCCCCAGTTACTTGATTCCAGATCCAGCTTAGCCATGCACCAGGGAGAGGGGAGGACTGGCCTCCAGCCCACCCAAGAGACCACCACAAGTGGTGGTTGGTTGTTCCAGCCTTCTGTGCAATAGGTAGGAATGAAGGTCAACACAAGACACGCACAACAGCAAACAGGCAGCTAAAGGTATCAACAGTCCTGTATTAAAGTGCAATTCCAAAGTTACAAACATTCATGGTTGTTTTTTTTAAATACAGAGTTATTAGAATATCTCTAACTCAGACTTAAACGGTGTTTATAGATAAGGAAATTTACTTCCCCCCATGCAGGGCTGCTTTAGGAATTCACACTTGCAGGTCGTACAAGCCTGACTTACAGAAGAGCCCTGGCACGCAGGGAAGTAAGAGGGAAAACACTCCTTTCCCTTCACTGTGAAGGTAGGAAGGCTGTAGGAAGAAGTACGATCACCCCATATGTAAAGGATCACAAGGGTCTCCACCAGACTAGAGAGACTCTCTTCAGAGCAGGTTTAATGGCACTATGTCCTAAGGAAGAAGGAAAGGTTGTGGCTGAGCAGCCAGAGTCTCTGCAAGAGAGCTGAGTGTTAGTAACATCCACACCAGGCAGCAGTTCCCAGCTGAGAGGGGGCACCCCTAAGCAACCCAACTCCGGTATTACAGCGCCCACCCGCCCACGTTGCTCAGATATGGGCATACACGCCCTGGCTGCAGTGGCTGAAGGAAAAGAGGAAGGCCAGTTTTCCCCTGTAAGCTTGCTCGGCAGAGTGAGCCAGGGCTGTGGGACCTGTCTCCTGACAAGGTTAGTGCCAGGTCATCTTTCTAATGTAACATATTTTGCTCCAAGGCAATCAGCCTCCTGTGCAGCACTCCACTCCATTACGCTTGAAGAACGGCTGCTTGACACAGGATCATTGCACAGATATGGGACCTGCTTCTAGGAGAGGGAAAGGAAGACTGATTCGCACGCCTGCCAGTCTGTCAGCTCGCTGCCCTGCAGCACACCTTTCTTTGCTTTTCTATTCAATGTCTACAAAGGCAGGCTGATTGGGGCCCATCCCCTTCCCTCCTGCGTAGCCAAATGCTTCAAATGTCTCTTAGGATGCACTTCCCAAGTTTGTCACCCCATGACTGTTAGTCCAGGATATGAAACACACACTTCCAGCACGATACAGGATTTCCAGAGTCCCATCTCATGCTGAACTCTGCCAGAATTTAAGGAAATTTAACACCTTTTTCAGACACCCAAGGGTCTATGCAAGGAACCTTGGGGCTCTCTATACCTTTCCTCTTGGATGGTGCTTCCGAAAAAGTCAAAAGTTTGGCATTCCAACTAGTTTTACTCCAAGATCCCAGAGCCTTCATATTTTAGTCCTAGATTAGTCACATGGTCTACTGGTGGTTTAATAAGAAGTCCACCTCTCTCCTCAAGCCAACGGCAGAGCAAAAGGTTAGTGCTTCGACCCCATGAGATAAAGCAAATAAGCAGGAAAGTGCTGTTGTTCCACCTTGTATTGCCACTGACTTATGTTTAAGGAGGGCAGGTGCTCAGCTGCCCAGCACTACAAATACTGTATATATACAAAGAGACCTAGAGATATGCTAACCCAAGGGGTAGTAACAGCCAAGTTGTCTTCAGGGAGAGTGTGGGAGGCTGGTTGCAATTTCGTTCTGTTAGTTGTTCTTCTTATCCTCAGGAGGTGCATAAGGAGGTGGCTGATCCTGGAAGGAGATAAAGTAGAGTCAACAACCCTGCTCATTTTATGATGTGCTCTTCCCAGGCGTTCCCAGGCTCGGCTTACAAGAAATGACTGCTCTTCAGTGAGCTACAGACAGCCAGGTGCTGTGTTTTAAGCTGTCATTTCATCACACCATTCCTCTCCAGTATCAGTTATGCTCTAGGACATATGCTGCCTCCCGTAACGTTTCTAGTGAAGGTCCCCTCAAAACCACGTAACAAATGGTCTATTGCAAATAGACCATTTAATCCATTTTAATCGCCATCCTCCCTTCATTTCCAGGGCTTTGTCTCTGTTGATGTTCATAGCTGACCCAGCAGACAGCAAGCCCCTGGGCTAAGGGCCAGCTTTGCTGCTCCATCGGTCTCCAGCCCACCACAGAGCGACGTGAGGCAGTGGAGGGCACAGGCAGACTGGCTGTCACATACCAGATGTAGGCTACAGCCTACCTACCGGCTGCCACTGACTGAACAGTAAGAGACCTCCCCATCTCCATGCAGCCCATAAAAAAATGAAAACGAAATCCACATGCTCTCATCCTTCAGTGATCCACTCTTCTCTAACTCTCCCCACTTTCAGCCCCAACAGAAGCAGAGAGCTTCTGTCGTACTGAATGGCTGTTACTGGATGAATCTTAAGGCCCACCTCCTTTCCTGACTGAGGATTTAACAAGCCTTCTTCATGGCACTATCATCCACACCTGCCAGGAAAACGCGTACTTTCTGTGCATTTTCAAAATGAAGGCATGCTAGGCTTTGCTAGGCAAGCAAACCGCTGTCTCATTAGTGATGGAAGAGGGAGCAGGCACATGCAGGCCGCAGGTGCGGTACTCACCATGGGCATATACACGTTGTGTGGGTTGGCAGGGTTGTAATACGCGCTGGAAGCAGCTTCCGTGGCCTTACTGCCCCCTAGAAAGGAAAGAGAAGAAGCAACCGTAGGACACGCTCACCTATATGCCTTAGGCAGTGGCCCCAGAGCCTTCTCCCCAGCCGTGGCTCTTTTGAGGAGTCGACAAATGTCCAAAGAGCTAGCAGCAACCGCAACAAGCTGGGTTTGCATTCAGAGCAGTTCAGGAAAGCTGCGAGCTGGCTAGAGCTCACCACAAGCTGTTCAGTGCAGAGCTGAGCAGCTCCCCCCACACTCTGTTATCTCAAATAATAGATCAAGATGACTTTGAGCTCCTGCAACAAGAGCAGCTTCCCCACCCCACACTATGCCCACAATGCCACCCACAGCCCACACCCCCAACCACCCTTTTGCACCTGGACCCTGGCAGCCACCCAGTCCCATTACCTGGCATCCCCGGGGCCACCCAAGCTGGGGGAGCGGAGGGGGCTGAGGGTCCTGCAGGAGACGGCCCAGAGTAGGGGGGAGGAGGTGGTACATACATGGGGTTCGTGTTTGGAAGTGGTGGGTAAATACCTGAAAAAGATGACACCGGATTGATGCTTTGGACCATGGCAATGGGACAGAGGGGAAGAGAGCTCACAGGCCCAGCAGCACATTAGCCCTGGACAAGAGCAGCGGTCAGGGAAGCTTTGCAGGCTTGGCAGGGATGCAGACAGCAGGGATTTGACATTTTGCTAATGCCTGTCATGCCAGCAGGCAACAATTCTCTGCCAAGCAGCAGCACAATTTACAAACTACGTTTTCACCTCCCATCCAGCTGCAACTATAGAGACACACAGGTGTGACCAACAGCACCCGACAGATTTTTGCAAGGACAAGGATCCTTGATGGAGACAAAACTACAGTAACCCTCACCGTGCCGTTGTGATTTCTTTACAACTAACACTGAACACACCCTGCTAGTCATCATTACACAACTTCCCAACCTGGAGTCTGGGCATATGGATATCCCATGGGCTGTGGAGCAGGTCCATAGGCATTCATCGGAGGTGGTGTATAAGGATATGGTCCGTTTGGTGGTGGAGGAGCAGCATAGCCCCCCGGCGCAGGTGAATATCCACCTGGAGCAGGCGGGGCGGGCGCATACCCTCCGGGCACAGGTGTATAGCCATAGCCAGGATTCTGGAGAGGAACGCCACTGGAAGCTAAGGAGCACATGTTTAGTAAGCCAGACATCCTTTTGTTACAATTAAACACAAGAGAATCAAAGGAAAATAGTCCTGTTCATGCAGCACCATTTCCCACCATCTAAATTCACTATACAGTCCTGGCAAAGTGCTGCGCTTGAAAAGCAATAGCCTCCTCGTTGCAAGTTCACAGGGTACTAAAGAAAACCAGCTGCAAAAATACTAGCTATCAGATACCAGTTCAATCACCGAGCTCCTGCTGCTGGAAGAAAAGACCAGTCTAAAGCAAGTATCAGTAGCATGGTTTTTACTTCTTTTTAAACTTTCTTATCAGAAAAAAAATGTACATTTTAAAATGCACATTTCTTTAAAAGGAAAACTTTCGTATCAGAAAAAAATGTACATTTTTTTCCCCATTTGAAAGTTTTAAATAGAAGTTATTATTTTAATTTATTTTTCCCCCCTCCAAATGTGGACATGTTAACTTCCCCCATCTTACTCCACTATTATAGAACTGAGCTGAGGGTAGGATCAATTTTTCACCATCACATATTTCAACTTTATTCCAGGACGTTCTGTAGAAAAAGGTGGTCCACCTCAGGAGCACAAAATCCAGAGTATTCTGACTGCACAAAGCGTTACAATGAAATAAAGAAAAAGGATTGGAAGGAAAAACCAAAAGTTTCCCTGGAAAAAAACCCCACAACATTGCTCTGGAAGAGTGCATACATAGAGTACCCCTCTTCCCCCAGCCCATGAAGTTCAAAAAGAGCCCTACACTCTAACTAGCTCAGCCAGTCTCGGGGGAACTGCAGGCTCTGAAGATCCCTTACCATTAGAGGCAGCTTTGAACATCAACTGTCCAAACTCAATGGCTCCTCCACTGTTGAAAGTCAGTTTAAATGTCCCCTGCCCTTCCCAGCCACCTAGGAGAGAGAGAATTAGAATTGAAACAGACTATTAACCTCCTCAGTAGCAGTCAAGCCAGCAGAACAGTTAATACTCCAATTATTTTTTTCTTCCTTATTTCAAAACTATTGTGTGTCATATGGCCAGGGGGAAAGAATCATGGCACTGCTATCAGACGTCCCCCAAAATAGCATCTCAAGAAGATCAGGAATTTATTTCTTTACCCTTTAAAACACGATGCCCACTATAGTTATGTAGAAGCAGCCTACCCTAGATACTAGGATGTTTTGTCCTTTCCTGAAAGGTTTAGTAGAACCTAATAATGAACAGTGTAAAGAAACAACACTTAATTCACAGAGGATTTTAATTGAAAGCCCTCAAATGAAGTTTTATTGCTGACCTCAGTGGACTACAGCTCAGGATCTGCAACTCAAGCTAGGATTTAAATCAAATGCGACATTTTTAATCTCTTTAACCCACAGAAACTCAGACAGATTATAAATGCTTAGGTATAACAGCACTTTTTCAGAAAAAAAGCAAGTAAGTGATGACATTGCAGGATAAGAATGCTTTATTTTGTATGGGGTTTTTGGTGTCATGTTTGGGGTTTTGGGGGGGGGTTGTTTTTGGTTTGGGGGATTTTGTTTTAGAAAAAAGATGTCTTTTAAATAAAAGATTTCATAAAATAAGATTTATCTTCCTTGTCTGACTAACAATGAAGTTAGTAGAAGTAAAGAGAGTCTCTTGGGGACAAAGCAGAAATAAAGGACAGAAATATAACAAAACAATCAACCACGGATAAAGTCATCCCCTTGGAGATTCACCTCTTTAAAACCACTGTCTTAGTACAATTTCAGCCCAAGAAAGTGGGCTGATCCACAATCCAGAGGAGCCAGCCACTTTATGACATTGTTAGGAACAGGAAGTAAAAGCATAAGCTCTCCAGATGCCATCAAAATGCACATAAACTAGTTCTAGGGCTAAAGAGGGAAGAAATTTGAACCAGAAGCCATGTTTTTAATCCATTTACCTTCTGCAATTCCCTACGTTTGGTCATGACCGTGACTAAGTCTTACCACAGTGTCATCATCAAATTGGGAACAAAGCTAAATCAATGATATACAGCAGCTTCCTAGACGCATGCAAACGTACCCAATCTGGTAAGTGACTGACGACCTCCAGAAAACAAAAGTGGCTGCTAATTCTGTCTATCAATACCAGTGACTGGTGACTTGGTCACTTACCCACCTTTCCAGGTCAAAGACAGGAAAACAAGCACATGCGGAAACCAAGTAAATGTGACACACGCAGCAAGACAGGAGTTACAGGATTAAGCAAAAGCCATCCTCTGAAGTTATTAGCTTTGGGGGCAGAAAGTAACACCGAAGCAGTGCCTTAAAGTCCAGAGGACTTGGGTTACCTTAGCATGGACATGGTAGCTATATTGCTGTAGGTACCCTGTCTGTCTTTCCTGTGCACATAAGCCGTCTATCTGATGTTCAGCAGAAGATAAAAGGACTTGTGACACTTGGGAAGAGTTCAGACTACAAAGCACGGGCACATACCTCCTGCCTCGGCCTGAATCTGTCCTTTGATGTAATTGGCAGAGAAAACAGGCTGCTCAATTGAGCATCCTTTCACCAAATAAAACGGCATCATGAAAGACAGCATAGGATCCTTGCCCTTCGACACAAAGATCATCTGCAAGAAGGAGGGAACGCCTCTGAATTACTTGAATTAGATATAAAGGGTGTTCATGGAGTTCTAGTTGTAGCAGCATCCAAAAAGATGATAAGTTAACTCCTGGTATCAGCATGCATTATGTTATTTCACAGCTTTAACACTGTGGGATCCCAGTCAGATTTGATGGCACGTGGCTCACTCACCTGACGCATGTATGTTGCAAAATAATACACCACATAAAAAACATTTACAGAGTTTTATTTTTGTGCTTTTTAAGGATAAGCTAAGACAGTTTTCAAAGAAAGTAATATTGACTGACACATGATACGAAATACATTCTCTAGACAGTGATTTCCAGGACGCCATGTGCCTTTGGAGGGAATTAGGATTGTGACACAGGCACGAACTATCCTATTTCCACCTTCCCTTCTCCTACCTAGTACTCTCAGTGGTTCCTCCCGTAACAAAAATCACTTCTTCTACCACCAACTAAGGTCTACAAGATCCCTTGAGAAAGAAGCAGCCCTGCTGGCATCAGACTTACCCTGTAAGGGGTGAGATATAGCATCCCTTTCTTGGTGCCTTTGAAGGCTTCAGGCTTGCCCGTCACGTCACTGAAGGAGAGCTCCACATCTTTACACTGTTTGAGAACACTACAGGAGGAAATCAGACAAATTGGAGAGACAAACTCAGCAACAGCTCTGACACACACACCCCCATCACACAGGAAGGGGGATAGCACACCAGAAACTCTGAATATTATCCCAAAAGACTTGGTTTTGGTGTGAGCCCTGCCATTTTTCCTTTGAACAGAGAGGGATGATTTATGCAGAGCAGAAGAATTCATCCCTTCACCTGTGACAACCCCTGCTCCTCCTCTGCAAAGGGAAGCTTTAAATGACTGTTTCTCTTTCTGTCTCCAAACCCATCAGGCTGAGGAATTCCTCTCTGCATGAGAAGAGCCTCAGCCCAAAGGTCAGGGCACAGAAAGGGGTGAGGTGGCTGAAACCACCCCCCTTGAAGCCAAGGTAACACCTCAGAGAAAGCCTCTCTCTCAAAGTCCGTGCTCAAATCCAGGACTCGCCACCACAAGGGAAAAAAGCACTGCTGTAACACCGCACCCACTGTGCAAACTGAGGAAGTTGCTTCACTAATACCCTCGCTGCTGACCCTCCTTCACATGACTTAAGTAAATATTTGTAATAAACAGCACCATGCTAAGGAACAAAACAAGGAGCCAGTAATGTCAGCAATAAGGTTATTATTGTTGGATATCTGTGGGAACATTAGCGAAGCCTGTTAATGACACCAAAGCCAGACAGGAACTGTGAATGTGCAGGGTCAGGGGTATGGAGGTGACTGAAAAATTAAATATATTTTCAGGAAAAATGAAAGAATCAACTTGGGAAAGCGTGCCACTGAATCTACAGGGCAGACCCTTAAACACACCACCTAGTAAGAAAATTTGCAGAATAAACAAAAGAGCCTTGGGGGTGACAAGTTTGCAGTATGTTACAGTGTCAGAAGAATCCGAGGCCTTTTATGGTTCAAGAGCATAGAAAAAGAAAAACCAAAACCCTAACCCAACACAAGCCTGAAGAGGCCGGATCTAAAATTATCCTTATATATTCTGATCAGCCTATTGTAGAAGTCAGATCAAGTAAGAAGTCAGGAAATTGCAAAATTATTGGGGGAAGGGAGGAATCAGCAGCGCTGGCGTATGGAAAAACCAACAGTTTCAGGTTGTATGCTCTCTAAGGAAGAAATAACATAACAGTATAGATGTATCTGAAAAAGGTAGATATCCAAGGAGGAAGACGTTAAAAAGGTCTAGCTTTAATGTGAAAAAAAAATCCTGACCAAGAAATTCTATTGGGACATTACTTCATAGTTGAGCTAGATGCAGGTTCTCAGACTGGCTGAGAGGGACAGACTGACAAGGCAGCAGAGCTCTTTCCATTTCCAAGATGCAAAGGGGAAACATTTCTTCTAAGCTAAATAAAAGCAGCTCTTCGACAGTTTGGATCTTACCAGAACACTTCCTCAACCATGTCCTGTAGCAATGTTTCATGTCAGTTTGCCCCATTGGGAAGAATTTCTACATAGTCACTTCAATGTTTACTCCTTCCCAGCTACTCACACAAGCAAGTAACATGCAGCCACCACCACTGGGTGTAATTAGGCTGCTGAACTGGTTTGCACCTGCGTGCCTGTCCAGGGCTGTCAAGGGAGGGCTGTGCAGAGCACCCACCTGTGACTCAGCAGCACCTCGAAGAATGGCTTAAGGTCAAGGATAGAGAGATCTCCTTTAAACCAGCAAAAGCTCTGCATGTCAAAGGACTTCCTTCTGTATTAGCAGTCGGTTACGAACTCAGTGCTATTTGGAGCATATTCTTGGAGCGTATTTTTCCTATTGTTTACCAGCCCCAAACCAACTCAATGACCCTTTACTGGGTCTCTGGTTTCTAGGATTCCTCTAGCCAAGGCCAGGATGCCGGGAGCACCCGAACACAATCAAAGCGAAGCCCAAGCCTGTCAAGCTGATGTGTCAATCCCCACCGGGGGTGAGGGCAGGCGTCGAGCAGCTGGCTACGCACTCACACGAGAGGCGCCGAGGAGGGGGCCTGCTCTGCCCGGGCCTCGCCTCTGACGACAAGTTTTCCCTACTT
>NW_009218013.1:0-287 GCF_000690835.1 Fulmarus glacialis | reverse complement strand
GTCAACCCCCCCCGGGGGTGAGGGCAGGCGTCGAGCAGCTGGCTACGCACTCACACGAGAGGCGCCGAGGAGGGGACCTGCTCTGCTCGGGCCTCGCCTCTGACGACAAGTTTTCCTTACTTTGAGTTCAAGTGATGAAGACTTCTACCTCAAGTGGTCTCTGTCTCTCTGACATCACTACCTAACTGCATGACACAAACAAAAGCCAGTTCCTCGTCTTTCACAGGCGATGGCAGCTCACTCTTCACCCGGGACGCCCGCTGGAGCGGCACTAAGGGTGCCGCCGG
>NW_009218012.1:0-1497 GCF_000690835.1 Fulmarus glacialis | reverse complement strand
TCAGAAAGTTCTGAGTTCTATAAAGTTCCACATTAATTTATTTAAATACAATAGAACATGGATAATAAAGAATAACTTCTGACCATTGTGGCTCCTATTACGTTAAAGAACTGTTTAAAGTATATATTTAATGTATGAGTTCATTGAATAAATAGCACTCAGCAATGTGCAGAGGGTCTTAAATTAGTAGGCAGTTGGTCATCACTGTCACTTTAATTTGGTTTTATTCATCCGTTTTCCATCTAATTATAAATGCTGGCCAGTCACTACAACAATGAGCAAAGCTGCTACTTGCATGGGAGATACAGTCCCTAATACTGGACTCCAACCACACACTGGTACCTGTCAGTATCATTCAGAACATGTTCAGTCATTCAAATGAGTGTAACTTAAGAGTAAAAAGCACTAAAATCCTGTAAACTTCCTTAAGAATTTGTCATGGAAGCAAAGCATTCTGTAAGTCGCACAGTATTTCCTGGGGAGGAGGAGAAGGAAAAGAAAGAGAGCCAAGGATAGTCATGAAATAGCGTCCCTTTCCCTTCAAGGGAAGTTGCAGCCAGTTTTTTAGAAATTTTTTTTCCTTAAAACTTTACTGGAACATTATCACAGCTCTGAACACACGAGGGACAACTGACTGTAATGGTCACATCTATAGTAAGAGGGTCATTTCAAACGCACCAAAATATCATTACAATCTTGTGTTTACAAGATACACCACTGGTAATACAACGTTTCCTCCCCCCCCCCCCCCCCTCCGGTTTTCTTGATGCAGAAACTTAAGGCTGCCACTTTTAATCCTTTAAGAACAACTTTAACAAATTCTTATTTAACAAATTCTGATCGGCATTAGCAGTCGTCTCTTACTGAAAAAAAGCCACAGTCTTCTGACTTGGTTCAAGCCAAACCACTTGTTACCAGTGCGATCCTTCTGAAAAAGTTTGAAAGTCATCAAAATGCAGAAGAGAAGACATATAATGAAACTATAGAAGAGACACATAGTAAGCAGGTGACAACAAAGGCAAGATGTTGCTGTCCTCAAGTAGAATCATAGACTGCTTTGGGTTGGAAAGGACCTCTAAAGATCACCTAGTCCAGCCCCTCCTGCTAGGGGCAGGGACATTTTCCACTAGACCAGGTTGCTCAAAGCCCCATCCTGGCCTTGAACACTTCCAGGGATGGGTCATCCAGAACTTCTCTGGGCAACCTGTTCCAGTGTCTCACTACCCTCAAAGTAAAGAATCTCATCTAAATCTACCCTCTCTTAGTTTAAAACTGTTACCCCTTGTCCTATCCCTACAGGCGCTGGTAAAAAGTCCCTCTCCACCTTTCTTATAAACCCCCTTTGAGTATTGAAAGGTGGCACTAAGTTCTTCCTTAGTACTGGGATTTCCAACTAGCGAGGCTGGTTTCCTGGTTAAAATGAAAACGAACTATAAAGCAGGGACCAAGGACAATGTAAAAAGCTCTGCCAGCCTGTCCTGGTTTCGGCTGGGATAG
>NW_009218011.1:2117-2387 GCF_000690835.1 Fulmarus glacialis | reverse complement strand
CCAAAGGGCCTTATCCCCCCCATGTCCCTCCAAGAGAGCCATCCCTCTTGTCCCCCTTGTCCCCAGAGTCACACATCACCCCTTGTCCCCAAAGGCACCCTCCTCGTCCTCCCCATCTCCTGTGCCACCCCAGGGACTCTGCACCCTCACCGGGTCCCCTTGAGCTGCCAAGTTTCACCCCGGCACCCCACTTTGGCACCCCCATGGCCCCAGGGCAATCCCGGCCGTGGGTGACTGCAGACACGTCCTGCTGGCAGGAGCAGTGCCGGC
>NW_009218011.1:743-2067 GCF_000690835.1 Fulmarus glacialis | reverse complement strand
GAACCCCCTGCTCCCACTCCGAGCCCAGCCACTGCTCCTGGGAGCCCGCACCCAAAGCCCTGCCAGTCCCCTGGACCACACCTCCCCTGTGCACCCCACGGTGCCCCGTCCCAGGGAGCTCATGTCCCCAGGGAGCCACATCCCCATGGAGCCCATGTCCCCAGGGTGCCTCATCCCCAAGCAACCCTGTCCCCAGGGTGCCCCATGCCCAGGATGCCCCATCCCCAGGGATCCCTGTCCCCAGGGTGCCCCCATCCCCATGGAGCCCATGTCCCCAGGCTCTCCCACCCACAAGAAGCCCCGTCCCCAGGGGGCCCCAGCCCCAGGGATCCCTGTCCCCATGAAGCCCACTTCCCCAGGGATCCCTGTCCCCAGGGAGCCCCAGCCCGGAGCGGGCAGAGGGACACACAGCTCCTGGTTCAATCCCACCAGCCAACAGGCAAACCCAGCTCCATATGGGAGACCCTACAATAACAAACCAGAACGCACAAACTCCACTCCAGCTGGAGACCCTACAATAACAAACCGCTGTGTTTACACCCAGCTCCAAGCAGGAACCCTGCAATAACAAATGAGGGCATGGAACCCCATCATTAACCGGATGGGAGGTTGCTGTACACACCCACACCCGTCAGAAACCACCCCAAAAAAACCCCAGAACAAACCCCAATCCTGAGAAAGCAACCCTACAATAACCAACCCACAAATCCCAGCAGCCGGGGACAGCCAGCGGAGCCGGAGGAGGTGCCGGGGGAGGCTGCGAGCGAGCGCCCAGCCCCTGAACCTGCTCGTTTTTTAAGCCTTAATAAAGTTTAGGCAGTGGTGGTGGTGGTTTTTATTTCCATTTCGGGCTTCCCCATGCCGGCTGCGCTCGGCTGCTCTGCTCTGGCTGGGAAAATGGGGCTTTTAATTGCTCCAAGCCCAGGCACCGGCACCTCGAGTTCAGATTCCTATGCTCCAAAACACTTATTTGTAGTTAAATAAGATTAAATATCCGCTCGGTCAAACAGCACGGAGAGGGGCAAGGGGTGTGGGTGAGCGCCGGGGGGCTGCAGCCGCTGGGGTCACCGCAGGTCCCTGCTGTGTCACCGTCCCCAGCATCACACTGTCCCCAAGGTGACGGTGGCTGTGGAGCTGCCACCCAGGGTGTGTTCCCACCCAGGGCACCCACTCTGCGGACCCCCCTCTCCCTCCTCCGAGGCACCCACCTCCCGGGGACACCAAGGGATGGGGACCCCCGTGGGGATAGGAACCACAGCCACCCCTGGCAAACCTGCTCCCGTCGCGGCTGGTTCCCGGCACGGCCAGTGTGCCAGGAGGGTGG
>NW_009218011.1:0-538 GCF_000690835.1 Fulmarus glacialis | reverse complement strand
GATGGGAGCCATGGGGGGTGACACCCAGCCCCCCTGCTGCTGTGAGCCACCAGCATCCCGGCACGGAGGCGCCCCGAGCCCCAACGGGGCTGTGGGATGCACCGGAGCCGGGCTAGTGTGGGTGCTGGGTGCTGGCACTGCGGCACTGCTGGGGTGTGGGATGGGATGCAGGATGAGATGTGGGATGCAGGATGGGATAGGGGATGCAGGATGCGATGCGGGTTGGGATGCAGGATGGGATGCGGGGTGGGATGTGGGGTGGGATGCGGGGTGGGATATGGGATGCAGGATGGGATATGAGATGCAGGATGGGATGTGGGGTGGGATGCAGGTTGGGATGTGGGATGCAAGATGGGATGGGATGCAGGCTGGGATGCAGGATGCTGGATGGGATGCGGGCTGGATGTGGGATAGGATATGGAGGCTGGGATGCAGGGTGGGATGCAGGATGGGATGTGGGATGCAGGATGGGATGGGATGCAGGGTGGGATGCAGGATGCAGGCTGGGATGCAGGATGCTGGATGGGATGCGGGCTGG
>NW_009218010.1:1082-2665 GCF_000690835.1 Fulmarus glacialis | reverse complement strand
GATTCTATGATTCTATGATTCTAAGAACAAACTGGTACTTCTTCCTAATGCATTTTAAATATTATTTTAACACCCATTTACCTGTGTGACTGACTGCTCTGCCGTGTAAATGATACCCTTTTAAATATGTATGCATTAAACTGAAAGACAATAATGGCCCCAGGGAAGTTGCATTCCATCAGGCAATTACCTGTGTTTTTAAAATCACTGAATAAGTAATTCACGGAACCATTTTCTCTTGCACATAACAATAAACAATTTTATCAGCTATGCCCTGCTTGGGCTGTTGTGTACCAGCTCATTTTATTTCTTTGAGAACCATCACTAACCAGGGAAATTAATTGAAATCATAAGGTAGCGGGAGGGGGAAGTACCTGCTCTAACAGCAGCTGACAATAGCACATTTCTAAAAGGGGAGTGATAAAACGATGTCTCTCAATGAGTCAAAGGCAAATGGGCTGATTCTATCACATAATTCAACAGTCGCTCTCAAATTTGCAGAAGACTGAGTGAGAAAAGCACCTAGCCTGAAGTACCTCTGCTCTGAATTTCCTTGCTGTTAAATGTTTATGTCAGAGGCTTAAAGCAGTTTCCAGAACTGCTGTTCTATTTGCATGCCACTAAAATCTGCATATGTAACTTTCCAGCCAAAACACTGTGAACCCCCAAGTTATAAACAGGCAACAAAAGCGAAGGCTACACATTACAAGGTACAACTAGTTACACACTGACAGCCCTGAGGCATCAAGACTTTCTGGATTACAAACACCCGAGGTAGATCAGCACTCCATCCGCTCAGACACGTTCTGCAAGGGTTACCTGGCTGATGCCTTCGGAGCATCGCAGAGCTATGGCACTCCCGGGATCTTTTATTGCCAACACTACGGTATCAGAGCTGCACCACCACGCCAGACCTCCTCTTTGCAACCAAGCATCTGGATTCCACCAGTTTGCAAGGACCTCCTTGAAACCACATTTGACTGCAATTACCCTAGGCCCAAGCCCCCGAGAGAACACAGCTAATTTATAACCAAGAATGGGAAGCAGAAAGAAAACTGCTCTCTGCTCTTCCTTCACAAACTGCGATGACTTTAGTTCCCTGCTTTCATGCCAGTGGTATTTTGAACTATCCCCAACTGGATGGAGTATGTTCATGTTCACAGCCACGTTCACAGCTCCATGGCAGTATCCAAAGAAACGGATCACTTGCATTTATCTTTGCTTACCTGTAGTGCGAGCTGGTTGTTTGGAGAACAGGATTTGGAATGGGAGAAGTTGGGAGTCAGGAAGTCTGGATGGTTCCCAGCTCTGCCACAGCCTCCTTTCGAGTGCAAGTCACTTCACAGCCTGATGCAAGTACCCACCTACCTCTCCCTCTTCCCTGGACTTCCATGAGCTCAGCGTCCAGCACTTCTGAAACTCAGATCCTTGAAACCAGCTGTAAGTACATAGATCAATACATAAATATATCTACTTTAGATCAATATATAAATACATCTACTTTTTTGTTTGTAACTATAATCTGGGAAAAGCTTTGCAACATCCGACATTTGCAAGAGATCAAATTATATCCGTTAACAAAA
>NW_009218010.1:0-1068 GCF_000690835.1 Fulmarus glacialis | reverse complement strand
AAAGGATTAAAAAAGCAGCCTCTAGGCATTGTGTGTGTTCTTAATGTATTTGTGCTTCTAAACTATCTTTAATTAATAAAATATCCCAAAATTACTTATTAATAAGGATCTGTGGGCTTTGTAAACTTCAGACATTTTGCATGAATTAAAGAACAATATAATGAAGTTTTAATGAATACAAAGTCACAGTTAATGTAAAATTTATATATAGCATGCCAGAGGGGAAAGGAATTTAAAAGTACTTTTAATCATAGGTTATTGGCAGCTGGATAGCTCATTTTTATACTTTTCTAATGGGTGCTTGGTATTTATATTATCACATTTATCATGCCAGCATGGTATATTGTCTGACTTGGTACAGTTCAGAAAGTCAAATGGAGACCAGCTCATTTAAAGCCTCATTTGCTAATGAGGCGTTTTGCATCCTGCAGCGAATGCGAAGCTGGTGTCCACAATGACTGTGTTCTTTTGGTTCAGTCATGGACCACCTGAGAGGGGAGACTCCTCAGCTGCATGTAGAGGCAATTTCACTCTTACTGAGTTATTAGCAGCAATATTAGACATATTCTGCAACAGCCTTCAGCTTACTGGAGCTAGCGAGCTGAGATCTGTCAAGGGGGGAATAAATATACAATAAACACTTACTAGCTGCAGCTAAACATGAGCATCTAGATTTTGCCTTAAGGAATGGAGTACATACCTTTCAGCGCACAGATGTATCCCTTTTAGCAGCATTAATATATCACAACCTACAACTTCTTACTGTACTGACACAAGGCACATTTTCAGCAGACTTTCTTCCACTCCTGTTCCCCTGTGACCTTCTCAATGAGCCAACCACGCATACATAACTAGCAGCAATGTTTTACTTGTCCTGGGCTCCGCATAAGAAAACAGGGTAAAACTTTCAGAGAACAGTAATTTTGTAGTGGGGTAGACTTAGATTAAAACCATTAAAATCAGTAACAAATTAAGCTAAAAAGGATTCCATGAGACCCAATCGAAAGGAAAATAAAAATAAGACAATAACTGAAAGTTGAAACAAATATAATATATATTATATATATA
>NW_009218009.1:447-819 GCF_000690835.1 Fulmarus glacialis | reverse complement strand
CAGGAGGGCGGCGAGCGGGAGGAGAACGCTGCCCCTCCGCACCCCCCAAGCTTTTGGCATCGAGCACGTGTTTTAAACCATCTCCTGGGCTCTTTTCTCCTCCAAACCATTGCCCACAGAGACCGAGATGTAGATTTACTCTACTTACCCCCTCGCCTGCCCGGGTTTACGAGCCGCAGCTGGTCAAATGAGCTGGAAAGGATGAAGTCTGCTGCTGTGCTGCAATAAACCTATGAAACACTTTAAAATGACTCCTGGTTGGTTTTACACAGTCATTGACACAAACCCATCAAATAATCCATCCACATTTATTTGCGCTGGCAGCTCTCGGCAGCGGAGGAGAGATTGATAAACAAGTACTTCGACCTCGCT
>NW_009218009.1:0-383 GCF_000690835.1 Fulmarus glacialis | reverse complement strand
CTTGGGGCCCCGCCCCCAGCCGAGGCAGGACCTCCTCCCCAGCACCGTGCCCAGTACAAGTGCCTGGGAAACCTCCTGTTTCTGAACTGGCATTTTCAGCGCTCGCAAAGGCTGTGCCAGCCCCGCGGTGCCTGCCGTGCAACTGGTGCAACGAGTTTCAAACCAGCGGAAACTTCCCAGCGCTGAACCCCAGCTACGGTTTGTGCAGCAAAATAGGACGAAACCAGCAGCGGGCACAAATCAGCTGAGAGCCTCTGCTGGCTCTTGTTCCTGGGGTCAAAGCACTGGGAAGAGGCACTTGCAGTGGGAAAGCTCCCGGCTGCACGGCTCAGCTGCCTCCCAGGACGCTGTGCTCTGGGTAAAGGCCTTGCCGGCACAAAGCC
>NW_009218008.1:15608-22256 GCF_000690835.1 Fulmarus glacialis | reverse complement strand
GTGTGTGTGTGTGTAAACTAATAGTAAGCGTAATCTCTAATTAAGTCACTGTCGTAATTGTAGTAGACTCTACTAACTTACTTTGTAAATGTTAAATTAGTTAATGATTAAGTGCTGCTAAAATCTTGTGATCCACCTTAAAACTGTGAATACGCCTTAGACTGCTGCTAAACATATGTAATCCCTTAGACATAAACCGTTGACCAAGTCTGCGACTAGGGGTAGATCCAGCCGGGTCTACTCTGAACCGCGTGACTCAACAGGATGGTCTCCTTACCCTTTTCATATTAGACATAAACTGTTGTCCAAGTCTGAGAATAAGATTGGATCCAGCCAGGCCTACTCTGGACCCCGTGACCCCCAGTGGGAGGGTCTCCCTTACCCTTTTCATTCTTGGTCTCTGTACAAATCATTCTAGCTCAATTATAACACAATTCTTCTTTGTATACTTTATCCGTGTAGTAAGTAATAGAGTGAACCTTGCCATCGAACTCTGTTAAGTCGCGCTTTTATAAGTTACTACTAAAATCGCTTTCTGTTAATACCTTTGATGGTGATTCTTTAAGCAGCCTCTAAACCACTCATTCACAAGAGTGTCTTCAACAGAAATAGAACAATTCTTATCTGAAACCTTTCACTCCACTTCCATCCTTGATGCCTGGATTTTTTTCCTGTTGTGAACCCCAGTAAGCAGCTAAGCCCCACACAGCCACTTGCTTACTCCTCCCCAGTGGGATGGTAGAGAGAATCAGAACAGAAAAGGTGAGAAAAATCGTGGGTCGAGACAAAGACAGTTTGATAGGGAAAGCAAAAGGTGTGCATGCAAACAAAGCAAAACAACGAATTCATTCAGTACTTCCTATCGGCAGGCAAGTGTTCAGCCATCTCCAGGAAAGCAGGGCTTCATCACACATAACATTTACTACTCCATAACTCCGAACGTCGTCCCCCCTTCCTTCTTCCCCCAGCTTTATATACTGAGCATGATGTCATATGGTATGGAATATCCCTTTGGTCAGTTGGGGTCAGCTGTCCCGGCTGTGTCCCCTCCCAACTCCTTGTGTACCCCCAGCCTCCTCGCTGGTGGGGTGGGGTGAGAAGCAGAAAAGGCCTTGACTCTGTATTGAGCAACAGCTAAAACATCCGTGTGTTATTAACACTGTTTTCGTCACAAATCCAAAACACAGGACCATAAGAGCTACTATGAAGAAAATTCATATCCCAGCCAAGACCTTGTACATTCCTTCACCTTCTGTGACCCAGCAATTCTTTTAGCTTATCTTCCCCATTTTCTTTACAACGATAGTCAACACGGTTTCCTCAAATCTAAAATAAAGTTAAATTCATTTCTGTATTGAAATTTTATTTAGAAAACTATCCAAAATTGTTAAAAAAAAAAGAAAAACAATCTTAAAACAGAGCATGATTCTATTCATATCTTTGAACTTGTATAAATTCATATCCCAGCCAAGACCTTGTACATTCCTTCACCTTCTGTGACCCAGCAATTCTTTTAGCTTGTCTTCCCCATTTTCTTTACAAGGATAGTCAACACGGTTTCCTCAAAACTAAAATAAATTAATTTCTGTATTGAAACTTTATTTAGAAAACTATCCAAAACTGTTAAAAAAAAAAGAAAAACAATCTTACAACAGAGCATGATTCAATTCATATCTTTAAACTTGTATATTTAATCTTTAGGAATATCCAAAACTAAAAAATCCCAGAATCCAAATATTGATACAGAGCTAAAATACTTTTTGCAAAATCTCTAGCAAGAAGTTAGAGACAGAAAAAAAATTAATGAAAAGTCAGCAAGTTCGAATTCTTTAAATCCTTCTTTCATAGCAAATGGGTAGATTAAAGGAAAAAATCATGCAAGCTTTTCTGAAAAAAAAAAGCTAATGTCAGGTAAATGAATTTGGGGCTGTCAAAGAAAATTTGATAATATGGTTTCTAGATGATTCATTTGTTAATGTGCAAAGTATGAATAGAATCTCTAACCCAAGTGTGTGTCCACAAATTTGACATGCACCTGGCATCAAAGGACATCCTGACAGAACAACTTAAAGGTTCTCATCTAGAAGAATAAAATTAAATTAAATTAAAAAATGCATAGCAATTACCACACTGAGAAATTCAGAGGGAGAAAAAAAAATACATTAACTTTTCCACTAGACAAGATCTTAGAAAAATATGACAACTTGTACTGTCTACCATACAGTCAATGTAGTTTATCAAATCCAGGTAAAATGATAGTGAAGCCAAGAATTCATACTTGCCTTTAACTCTGTGTTATTTTATTAGACTTCATCCATTTTGCATTGTTATTGGACCATATTAAAAGCAAATTTAGCATTAAAATTGCTTTTTGCACACACAAAGAAAAGGAAGGGTTTGGACTGAACGGTTCAGGTGTGGAGTCTAATATCACAAAATCTGAACTTCCAGAGAAAAGTAATTTAATGAACTTAATTGTAAAAGTGTCTTTCTTGCTATGGCAGCCATATAGTGACACAGACACTATATACTGTACTAGCATATTATGCCTGATTTGCTTCAAGGACAGGTCTTGTTTGAGATTAGGATTTTAGCTTTTTGAAAACACAATTAACTGAAACAAACAAACTGTCAGCCCAAAATTAGTCTCTCAAATGCCTTTATTGGGCTGCATTAAAATATAGACCAACTTATCTGTGTCTGTGAAAGGGTATAGGTATAATACGTTTGTCTGCTTAGCTACATACTTACATATAAATTACTTTCACCTACCTAAAAAAAATACCTTTTTTCCTGTCTTTATCCTCCTTTTTCTCCCTAGTTTCAGAAACCTCGTATTAAGACCTCAAATTCTAACCCTGTTCATTTAAGCCAGTCTGAGAAGAAAAGAGATAAATAATTCACTCTTCCATATCCCTTCCCAACTCTCCCACCTAGCTGGCCTAATAGAACTGGGGAAGGAGGGTACAGGCAGTGTTAGAAGGAAGAAGCAGTGGTATTTTAAAAAGCATTACAGAAGGGAAAACACAATAGTGGCCCTCATAGCCAGAAGACAGGAGAAAAAGAATAACCTTCCAGCAAGAGAGGCTAAGGATAAGCCTGCAGACTAAGTAAATTCCTTCAGCCTAAAACAATGAAGAAAATAGCCTAAGGCCTAGAGAGACAGAAAACGTACTGAACTAAATGGGATGGTTAGCAGTGAGGTGGCTGTGGTCTGCTGGCATCAGGAGAGACTTTGTGCCACATCAACTGCAATACAGCTTTGCTGCATCATTTCTGTAACAAGAGAGATGCATACGCAGTTGCAATGTTCAGATGCCTGACCACTACTTACCGGGTGATCAAGAAAGAATAGTCAAACTGCAACCTTTGTCATCAATTTTGAATAGTAAGAAGAAAAAGAGGTTAGATGTAACAGCTTATGATCTATTAAGAGTGGCATGGTTCAAATATAGAGTAATAGGCTGCCGCTAGTTCTCAGCTGTGTTAAATAAAACCATAAAAAACAATTTTCTGTCTCTGTCCTTTTATATAGTCTCTTTATTTGTCTTTCATCATTTTCTGCACATCATTCTTCTTTTAAAGTGGAATAAAAACACTGATTTAAGAACCTAACCTTGTACTGAAGTCCTGCGGCCCAGAATCCAGCTCTTGAAGAAGCTCCGGATTTATGCATTTGAGTATGACTTGTTCCAAGGAGATTTTAATTTACTTTCATCACATGATCCCTTTTCACTCTTCACATACGTACTGCATTCCTAGTAGCTGCATGGAGGTAAAGAAAAAGATATTGGCTTGAGGGAGAAAAAAAAAATGTTTCCAGTTTATATCTGAAATGAAAAGGAGTCGAAGTGGCAGATACTGAGGTTGTCATGGATGCCAGGAACTTCAGAGAAGAATATTTCCACATTAGCAGTGGCCAGAATTTGCAAAAGAAGCTCCCAATTACCTTTTGAATTTTCTGGAATCAACATTTTTTTTCATAATGTTCACTGAAATAGGTAATTGAGCTGAAATTAAGAAGCTCTTTCAGAAGTTTGACTCCTCTAACTGTTTTGCATGGTTGTGTTAGCATCCCTCTGGCTTTCCGCTGAATCCAAGCAACTTAGTTCCTTTGTTTATAAAATGTTACATGTGCCAAAAGATGCATTGTTTTGTTCTAATGCGACAAGTAACAAATGACAGTACTCTGGGGAATTCCAAAGAAAATGAAAACAAGCACAAAATGCTAATATGCTTCTCCATTGCCCTTCTGGATTAGAGGCTCTTCCACAGATATTTTGACTGCTATTGCTCTGCAGATAATTTTGATAGAAGTATAGACTCATAGAATAATTTGAGTTGGAAAGGATGTCTGGGGATCTTCTGATCCAACTGCCAGCGTAAAGCAAGGTGAAATTAGAGTAGGTAGAAGAGCTCTTTGACCAGCTGAGTACTGAACATCTCCGAGGGCAGAGATTTCACAGCATCTCTGGGCATCCTGCTCCAATATTTGCCTGCCCTTATGAAATTATATTCTCTATAAATCAAAATATCTGTGGTTGCATCTTCCATCCTTTGCTGCTTGCCCTTTAACTGCACTCCTCTGAAAGGAACCTGACTCCATCTTCTCTGTAGGTTGTGGAAGAGAGCAGCTAAATCCCCACCATCCCCTTTAGTTTTCTCTTCTCCAGGTTAAGCGAACCAACTTAATCAGCCTCATTTTACCTGTGATATTCCTCACCAGCTTAATGACCCTTCACTGAATACTTTCCAGTTTGTCGATATTTCTTTCATTGGGGGCCCAAACCCGATCATAATCTTCGTTCTCATGTTTCATGACAGGGAAGAAACATCTTGTAGATAATGATGCCTGTACTGGGCACCTTGACTTCTGTCTCAGGAATAGAGCTTTAGAGATGTAGAGCTCCTGATTTAAGAAAAAGCTAAAGCTAAAATCACATTCAAATGAGCTCTTATTATTGAGGTGAGAGGGAGTAGCCCTCCAACATTACAGTTTTAGCTGCTCATATCAAAGACCTGCATGGTCAAAACTTCTGTAATTTTTGAGCCAAGAGAGTAGAACAGTGGAGTAACTTAAGTTTTAACAACTAAATTGAGTAAAGCAAAAAGATATTGCCTAAACTGGACCATTTAGATAGCTGACCATAGGTGGCATCAACAGAATGAAAGTTAAAACAATCCAAACCCAGAGATATGCAGCTTCAACATGAGAGGTACAGAACTGCACTGCATTATGAAGTGACTTTGGTTTTCATGGATAGTCCTACACAATAGATTTACTGTACTACACAAACAGAGACCTAAATGGGGTAAATAAAATACCAAAAGACGCAAGCACTTTCCCTATCAAAAGTCATCCTGTTGGTGAAACTTCCCAGAAGATGGAGTTTTTGTTTCATTTGAGTGAGAACAACTAATTTGTTCTGTAATTTCTCATCACAAAAATGTGTAAGGTCAGTGCCCCACCATTGCTTAAGGGAAAATCTTACAAAAGACACCACTTGTTTTCAATTTTTATCAGTAGCTAGATTCTATGGTCTCTACATTGTGTTTATTTTAACCCTACTGAGTAGTCTGTAGCTTCCAACCACTAGTGGCTAAACACACTCTCGGTTAGAGCCTCCACACATCGGCTTCACCCCAGCACTGTATATCAGTGGCTTGTTATGTGTGTGCATCTCTGGGCAGAGGGGAGGGCAGGCAGTGAAAATTGGACAGTTTCAGCAGACCATTAGAGCATCCAAGCCTGAAGTCGCAGTGTCTAACGCTTGGAATGGGATGGTCAAGCAAAATGCTATCACTTTTTTCTGGAATCCGGGAATAAAGCCAACTCAGATAAAAACAGAAGGAAAAAAAAAACAAAAAACAGCTGACTAATCTGACAGCTGTGGCAAAGCATAGTGATAGCAAATGCCAAAGCAGGCCAAGAATTTGAGTACTATACCACAAATGGAGCATGCTTATACTGTATACTGGTGGTGCATACAGACAGCTGCATGAAGGCGAAGTATAAATGAATGGTTGGTAGGTAAACATTTCAGGGATCACATCTGCAAGAGTCTCACATTCTCTCAAGGATGCCTGAAAGTACATTACTTCATTTCCAGTTTTGATTTGCAAGTTTTTTTGGACATGAAATCTGAAAGGAATGTCCAGTCTCCTCAATGTGGACAACAAAAATCAAAGGACATTCTTGAAAACCCAGAGGGGATCTTCTAGTTTTCTTGATCAACAGTTCTGTTACTGTTGTGCAAGACAGAGTTGCATGGTTCAGGCAATTTTGCAGAAAATACATTGTTCTTGGAAAAAGTTGTCTGACATAGAGGCTCCTGTATACACTGAAACAGCTGATGCAAGATAAACAAATAGTCTTGCTGTATCATCTTGCAATGTCATGAGGTTGCCAACAAGGCAGTCAACACCAGCTCTAGTGGAAGAGACAGCTTTGTGACACTCAGTGTGAGGCAGTAAAGCAGGTCTTAGATGGGGATTTGGGGAAGAGAGCCTAGGATTCAGATGCTCTGGTGATGTACGGAATGAACAAATTTGAGAGAATAAATGAAACAGGTAAGTCAGCTTCAGAGTCAGCCTATGGTAACTCTAGTATTTTGCTTAACACAGTGGTCTGAGGGCTCATAACAGAAA
>NW_009218008.1:0-15598 GCF_000690835.1 Fulmarus glacialis | reverse complement strand
TAAACTGTGTGCATATTATTTCCTAAGTGTGAAATCCCAAAAAGGACTCAGAGAGGCTTTATATTATTACTTGGGTGAGGAACATGATATGGGTGTCCTTGCTTTACCTGTAATAGCTTTTAGATACGCTTGCACTTCCTTGCACTTAATATATCAGCTTATTCTTTGATTTTTTACACAGAAGGTATGCCAGAAACATAAAACTGAAAGAATGGGATGAATCTGTGTTTGGAATTTCCCCAGATGTCTTTTTTATTAAGAGATTCATAATTTTATTTCTTTTTTATTCTAATCCAGCAAGCACCTTCTTGGGACCAAAACCTGTCAGATAAGGTAACTTGGAGGTCCCTTTAACTGAGAGGGGGTATGTAGGCATGAACATGCCTACTGCAAGGAAATCAATTCATCCAGCCTAGTTGCCTGCCAATTTTAGATTAATTACCAGTTTGTTCTACTACCTTGCGTAGGAGCTTCCGCGTCTCCCTGTAGGGAACTATTCCATCTTTTCATAGTTTTCATTGTCACGTAGACTTTCCTCCCACCCAGTCTAATTTCTTTTTCCTTGATTTTGTGTTTTGCACTGTATTCCCCAAAAGGACTCACAGCTGTGTCTTTGTTTGAATCTCCTTTTGTAATTTCTTACCACATTTCTGTTCTTTCAATATTTCTTTGTAGTTTGTTTCGCATCCTCCCTGACATTGGCAGTATCAACTCTGACTGATCTATCATCCTAAAGCTCATAGCTCTAGAGCATCCCAATACCTTCCACCTCCCAGCTGAATATATGATCCTGTTTATAATTGTCTGGTTTAATGGGTCTTCTGCCAGTTTTTAGCTCATATGGTAATTTCTTAAGGAAAACAGTTTCAATTATCTTTTCATAGTTTTGTTATTGCTGTTCTTATTTATTTTGAAATACAATTTTAACCAGAAAAATGGGGTCTGATTCTGCTTTGACACTACTGAAGCTTCACCTGTTTCATGGATGTATTATGGATATGAACAGGAATAGCAAAATACATGGGCAGGTATTAGTTACAAAGCTCTGCTTTGGCCAGCAGTGGGTCTGTTCTGAGGCTGGCTCGAACTGGCTCTGTCCAACAGGGGGGTAGTCCCTGGTATCTTCTCACAGAGGCCACCCCTGCAGCCTCCACTTTACCAAAACCTTGCCACAGAAACCCAACACAAGGTCTCATTACACTGTTGATAACATTTTGACTATAAATAAAACACCAGGGGAACCAGGAGGATTCAGTAGGGTGATCCTAATACTCCAGACCTTCAAAAGATAATCTTCCTAACTCAGGCTGTAAAAAAAGTCAGAATCCATTTTCTTCAAAGAGTTATAAAATATTATGATTTGTTGGGTTCCTTTTCTGTACACATATTTTCCCTGGAAAACCACAATGAATGTGATGACGGCATTTGTTTTCATTTGTTTATTTGCAGCATACAGTGTTGTGCACTGCTAAAAGGCTGTGGCTGTGCAGCAGAGAGAAGGATGCCATGTGCCTGGCTGTAGTGAGGAACGATGAGGAATCCTTCCAAGAGAAAAAAGGTTGAAACTGGAAATGTCTGAGGGCTGAGAAAATACTCGAGGGAGGAAAGGGCCAGCAAAAGTAACTAGACCCACCAAGATGAAAGGCTTATTTAATGTTCTGTTGTATTAGGTTTATCTGGCAAGGTTATGAGGAGTGGCTTCTGTGAGACGAGGCCAGTGACTGCCCTATGCTGCACACAGTTGGGTTCAGTCAGCTCCACCACAGACCCACTGCAGGACACAGTTAAGCCCGTCGTGAAGTCTGTGGCACCTCTCTGAAAACATACTTAAGAAAGAGCATCAAATGCCAGAGGGAAAGAAAGCCTCGCCTCGACATTATGCAAGCACTGGGGATGAGGATTAAGCAAGCAGCTCGGCAGGTGCTTGGCTGCAAGCCGCGTCCAGCCCACCAGATCTGTAAAACGTAAAAGGAAGTAGCATAGCATAACACCTTAGTTTTTTCAAGGTGCTTGCTCTTGGCAGATCCATCTTAGTGCCTGAGGTCTTATCATCACTAAAAAATGTGAACCACTCCTGGCTGCATTTGCACATCGTGACGAAGCCAAAGTTTACTCATTGAAAAGAGAATCTCTCCTTCTGTGGAGAGTTTGGACAGATTTCATAAGGCAAAAAGAAGGACACAGTTTTAAATTGCCATCTCTATTTTTTCCTTTAAATACTTGAAATTCACCTCCCTATTATATGTCCCATTTGTTTTTAACTACCTCTAAAGGTACTTCCTGAAAGACTCATGTTCTGAGCCTGACTTTTCTCACTTGTTGACTCCAATTGCCCATACATGGACATTTAAGATAATTTGAGAATTTCTAGGGTATCCTGTCTGCCCTCCAGCTGCCAGGTCAGTAGTGTTTCTCTAGGTCTTGATGTTGTGTAGATACCTCATTAAATCTAGGACATTGCAAATGGCACTAGGCATCCATATTTGGAACTCACTTAAGCTTTGAGTGTCCTTTTTAGGATAGTTCTTTAAATGATGTGAGTTCACTGTTGAAAGTAGAAGATAACATTGGAAACAAAATAAATTGCAACAATGCAATAATGCAGTAGTTCCCAAACACCATTGTGTGTCTTGCTATGTATAATTGCATAATACTCTGGTTTTTTGCGTCTTCATCTGCAAGTTAAACAACTAAGTGCAATCCATGTGACCCAAGGTAGATAACTATAACGCAGAGGTCTACATTTGAACCAGTGAGCATAGACTGTCTGTATTATCAAAGAAGAGTTACGGATACTCATAATCCTAAAAGATTACTTTTACTCTTCCTAAAATATACATCAAAAATTAATCCCATGAACTACATCTTAAATTAGTCTGATTGATAGTCACTACTGAAAGCAACAACTGCATAGTCAACAGATTGACTATAAAGGGAGTCTAGGGTGACAATTCATTGTCAGTGTTTAAAGTTAGGTGGGATGAATGTCATATCTAAAGTCTCTACAAAATGTTAGCTCACGTTTAAGGATTTATGCAGATCCAAGATCCTACAGCTGATTTATTCTAACAAGGAGGACAGCTCTCAGTGACCATGGTTTGTTGATCTCGTTTGCTCTGTAATTTTCCAAAATGAGATACAAAATGAGAAAAACAGACCTTGTCTATCAGTACTTCATGATCTAATTTAAAGTGTTCAGGGAAGCAATATGATAAATATAGAGAAGCCAACATCCAAGTTGAGTTCCCAAGATAAGATTGAAATACAGAAATTTCAGTCCTTGATATTAAGCTCTGAAAGATGCCAAACGTACTTCCAACAGAAAACACCAAGGGATAAGAAGTTACTCAAGATTTTATATTAAAGTTTCAAGAGATGTCATTTCACCAGCACTGGAACATTTTTCATTGACAAGTTGGTGAGAAAAACATTGGCTTCTTTTTCCTGACTCTGCACTGCCTATGAACATATTACATTGGCCTTTAGGAAAAGTAAAGCTATATGCTTGGGACTTTTTGCTCAGGATTTTGCTCAGACCTACACTAAAAAACTTCAAAAATCTACCAAAACCATTATACTTCAGCTATAGTAAATGAGTGGAAAGGAATGGGGCCAATATGTTAGAAAGCTTTAGCACATGGCATTTGAATATTAAGGCAAAAATGGATATCTTCTGTATCCATAAAACATTTTACAAAAAAAAAAAAAAAAAATCTGAATATTCTGTTTGTCTTCAGGCTGATTAGACTTCAAGTTCATTAAAGAAATAGAAAAATGTCATATCCAAGTTTATTAGTTCTGAATGCAGAAAGCATTTCCCTCAGTGCCTATGAGCTAAATTGTGGAAAACACAGTTTGATTCGACGAGGAAAATTTCCATTGCTCATTCTGCCTTTAAGACAATGGCAGCTTCTCTGCCGCAGTCATTGGCACCTTAATGTTTTTATTAAATAATTTACCACTTATAGATGTTTCATCAAACTTGAACAAAATAAACCTAATTCTTGCTCACGTTAGCTTTACTGTGTGTCTACATTTGGGTGCAACGCCTTATATCAGCCCTGGAATTTTCTACCTAAAAGTATCTAAGTCTGGGTAAGCACTTGGGAATGAGGAATGCACTGTTTGCAGCAATTTTATATTCAAGAACTTCACTCATCACTCAAGTGGCATGTGCCAATTAATTTCTTTCTTTGGATTGCTTAATATAGAAATAATTAATAGTGTTATACAGTATTTGGACTGTAACTGGTTATCTATCAGATGGATTGCTGACTTAAATTTTGCAACCTGTTTCTTCCGCAATGTGATCCATTTAATCATAAGCCTAGTATGATTTTCTGATTCTAGACCCAATTCAGTGAAACACGTAAGAACAGATTTAACTGTAAGTATGCAAATGTTTCCACAGACTCCAAGTTAAGCATATATTTAAGCGGTCTGGTGTCTCAGAGCCTAAGTAAATCTTGATTCTTGATCTAAAATTTGCTTTTCATAAACATCTGTGAGCTCCAATTCATACAATTGTTAAAGAATAAAAAGTTCAGCTACAAAAGTTACCAACAAAAGGAAATTCTGTTTGAAATTCACCAATATGTTTGCTAATCATTTTTTCAGTATTTGCCCATGTCTGTTCAAATGTCTGGGTTGTGGCTTTTCATCTATTTCGGGAATATTTTAAGCAAGCTATGCAAAAATCCTCCTTTGTGCTAGTTTGGCATATTGCAAGAAGGTTGAAGGTTTTTCTTTTTTCTTTTTTTTTTTTTTTTAACGCCTTCATGTAGACTGTGGAAAGCTTAAATCACTTAAACTTCCTTCTAGGAGTCTGTTTTTCAAAGAGTTCATTCAGATGTAGCTTATATTTCAGGTATGTTGCGAGCAAAGATGCCTTTATTCATATAAATGCTACTACTTTACTAGACCTGAGAAATCTTTAGCTGTTCATATTTCTTTTAACATGAGTAGCTAGAGGCTTTCCATCCCAACATTACTTAATGAGCTGTTCTGTGTCTTTGCCTTGCTAGAATACAAGCACCTTCAACATTAATTGGGGGAGAAATAGCGTGTGTATAGAAGCTTACATGACAATCACAAAGCCTGATTTCTTTGTGTTTTTAAAATAGCTACTCAGCCTTGGCTTCAGATCAAAATACTAGCATTAAATGATTGTGGCCTTCAAAGGTTGTATAATTCAATCTAAATATTCTACCAACACATAATGAAACCACTGTAAAGACTCACTGGTGATTGGCCCACCTTTCCATTTCCAGGGCTATATCGGAGGATAGATAAAGTGACCTCCTACCTGAAAGAGAAATGAAATGCAGCAGAAAAACAAATTAGCAAATATGAAACATTTGTTACTGAACAGGAAAAATCTTCTCTTTTAAAATGTACAAATTGGCATAAATGGCATATCTAATTCTCTTCATATTTGTTTGGAGAAATAATAAACAACAGAGAAGATCAGCACAAAGCATTTCAAGCTACTGTATGAACAGGTTAATGCCAGTACTGCCTACTCCTAAGAATTAACCTGAGATGTGATTATTTAACATTGCTGCTTTTTTCTCTTGATTTATAAGGCAAAGTTTTACAATCCAAGCATACTGTTGATAAAACAAAGAAAGATAAAGTACTCCAGAAAGCTATCACAAGGGTTGTCAGCTACACAGAAACCAGTGAGCCTTTAGAAATGTCCATCATATGAAATGTGATTGTTCTAGTTCTGTTACACAAAAAAGGCAAATAAGAGGGACTTCTTTATTTTTCTTAAACCATTCATTGATTTATATACTCCTATCATGACCTTTCTCCTGTTTTCTCCCAACTAAACAAACTCCATCTTTTCAATTTTTCCTCCATAGAAGTCTTTGTTACCCTCTAATAATTTTGTCACTGGCCTCCATTTATTTCTGCTGTATTTCTTTTCACTAATATGACCAGGAGACCACAATATCCAAGATGAGGGCAAGCATGATTTATACAATGTCGTAACATTATCTTCAGGATTGGTTTATATCCTAGTCCTTACACATGTGGTATTTCGCTTTGACTACTCCTCTGCCCAACAGAAGATCTCCCCAGACAGTCTGCAGGGCAGCAGGAGTTTGCTAGCATAGCTTTCCCCTCCTTCTCTTACTTCAGCAGTTTCAGCCAATTGCTGCTCTCATATCTCCCTTAGCTATTTGTCTTCACCAGTGAACAGTGAAAGAAGAACCAGGATGGAGAAAAAGACCAGCAGCAGCCTCTGGATACAGCTGTCCCACCTCCTCTACTTGGTGCTTGGCCAACCCAGTCACCTCACCCTGGGTTTGTCCCACAACTCACTGCAGTAACTCAGCTCCAGTGACCAGCAGAGGTGCAAGGCAACCACGATATGTTAAGCAGGGAGAGAAGGAGGTAAAAAGCATCTGGCTTTGAAATAGGAGGTGGAGAGAAGTAGAGGGAGAGAGCAATGGGGTTTTTTGGAGGTGATGGTAGTCTGATGGGCACTTGGAGAAACCATAGTAACAAGATTGTTCCAGGACTGGTTGTGAATCACAGAGCTACAGAAAGGACAGAGGGTTTATTTGTTTGGGGAGTTAGAGTTTATTTTTAACCCATAATTACTTCAAATTATTCTTTTTTTCAATTGGAATTGAAACTTAATTTACCTTTGTAATACCTAAACAAACACTTCTGAACATTGAATTCTTCATTCCTCTCCAGTGAAATAATTACGTCACTTTCAAGTGTTATCATCGTACACAGTTCATCTCTTCTCTAGCTCATTGATAACTGATACATCAAACTATGCAGAACGCGGTGGGTTTCATCAGGTACCTCTATACTGAACGGTAGGCATGAAGTTTACCTCATCAAATGTTTTTGCTATCTAAAAGTAGAATACGTAGTCCAAACAAATCACCAAGGCTCCCTTGAGGGAGAGTCACCATGAAGCACTTCCACAAGGTGAGCCACCTCATCTAGGATAAGATGATTCACCCCTTGTTTTCTGTCTCTTTACCAGTTTCTGAACTGCAATTCACCTCTAATGTATTAGGGCTGCTTAATTTCCTTGAAAGTCTTCTTCAAGGGGTTTCATAAAAGGCTTGTTGAAATTCCAAATTAGTTATAACTACTGCCTTCTTGTACCTACGATTCAGTTCAAATACTCAGAAGTGAGAGATGTGTGATTTTTTTTTATGGCAGCCGTATTTTTTCATCTTTACGATTTGATACCAATCAAGGTGTTCTGTAAACAAGATAAATCTTCATTTATAATTCAAATCTTTTTTTTCATACTGAAGCAAATCTGAAATCTACAATTTCTAAGGCTTTTTTCAAAGGTGATTATACTTTCTGCCATCAAGCTCCTCAGGTGGGGTTGATTAATTTAATGAGGGATTACATCTATTTTGACAGCATTTTCTCTAAATTCCTTCAGCATGTCATCCAGTCTTGATACCTTGTCACCATCCAGCACCTCTCCAGAACTTTAACCACTGCTACCACTTCCTTGTATTGACTCCAAAAGTTATTTTAGGATACATATTTTTCCATCATGCCTAGTGAGAAAGACAGTCTGAAAGAAATGTAATTATTTCTTGTCACTGCTACCATATTTAAACACATTAATTTACGATAGTGGGTATTATAGTGGATTGCAGGTTGTGGAGAAGGAAAGGAAGCAGGAATCCAGATCCATTCCTCATGAGAATTTGAAGATATGCTGGAACTGTAAAACCATGCTTACAGCACTGAAGGAAACAGAGCCAGAGACTTGAAATCAGCAAAGACCAACATCCTCCACCCAGTAGGCTGTGGGACACAAATGGAACTCAGTAGTTCAACTGTATAACAATTATTTTGTGGGGGTTTTTTTTCAGTTTAAAGTGCATGAAATAACACGTGGTCTGTGTAGCTGCCCAGAGCAGTGCTTGTGTGCCCTGTGATGCAGCACAGAAGCATTTTGGGGTGCTTGCATGTGCAAAGGCTGTGGGGACAGAGTTGAAAGGCTCTGTATGGTGCAGAGCGCCAAAACTGGATGCTCAAATCGTTGAATAGGCTGATATTTATGAAGGAGCACAGGGTATCAGGATCTGCAAACATGGGCAGCCTAAGAGTACACTGCATGTGCTAATTTCCGGTTGAGGTAAAGAAGTACAAAGGACGAAAATCTACCTTTTTTTGACAGATCTTGAAGTGGAATATAGGTTTTTTTCTTCATGTCATTACCACAAGTCATCAATTTAATTCAAGACTACGTAAGGAGAATCTCCCATGTTGTCATTTATTGTCGTTTTTCCCACTGTATTCCTAATTCACATTCAATGTTCCCTTGTCATTTTTCTTTATATTTTTCTCGCTCATTTTACTAGTAGAACAATCTTGGATTTCAAAAGGGGGAGGAGCTCTGCTTTGAAATAGAAATTAACAGTTCAGTGTGATGCCTCCAATTCGGGATTTATGAGTAACAAGACCATGTATGCATTTAGTATTTTCATGGATAAAAGTAAAATACTGTGAAGCAACTTCCCTCACATTTTTCTAACACCTGCTCAATTAGCCTCATTGATTTAGAGATGAATGTCCAGAAGAAACATCTCTCATTTTATGCAAGAGTTAAACTGTCAAGCTAAAATACAATCTCTCCACAGTCAGACTAAATTAAAAGATAGAACAGCAATCCCAGGAAGTTAAGTAGATTTGAAGAGAAAAGAAAATACAGCATAAGTTAAGTTTTATAAATCTTCATCAGCTCTAAGGGTTTTTTTCTTTCTCCTCCTTCTTCTTTTTTAATCCTTACAATAAAGGAGATCCTCTAACTATAGAAAGAGATTTATTACAGATGACAAAACTATGAAAGGCGGTCATAATTTCTGACTTCATTCCCATTCCTTCCTCTTACTCCTAGCATAAAATTTCCAGACAAGTTTTGTAATGACCTAGCAGGTGCTGGTTGTGCAGCTCCGGGTAGCGTCACAATTCAGACCCACAATGTACTGATAGCTTTCCACCAAGAGTTATAGCATTACTTGGGTGACTTGCTGTGATTTGCAGTCTGCCATTGCTGTATGTGTTTTTACAATAATGCTTCATAAATACATTGCTGCCTCAGCATCTGATAACTGAACCATTCCCCATAGGTGCATTATGGAAAACATTTCATGTTTAAATTATTGTGAAATATTGTCCCTTCTTATCTCCCAGATACATTATCCCCACAAATACTGTAAATGCCGTAGCAAAAGGTTTATCTGTTCTAATTAGCATGTATGGAGGAATGAAAACCTGCATAATTGCATTTTGTTCCTCCTGAGCATTTAATTCACTATGTGTCCACTGGAAAAGAAAAAAAAATAATATCTTTAGCCTGGAAATTATCAGAAAGGTGATCAATTCACATTTTTAAAGATTAAAAGTAGGTGTGGGAAGAGCTGATTAGCCGAGGCAATGTTTAGTAGGGTACAGAACCTTGTATCTGCAGTTCGTGGATTCAAACCCAGTTTGTCAGTGGAATCTGAAAGGTTTATCAGAATCATAGCTTTCAAGACCAAAAAATACTTTTTGATCAAATATCCTGACTTTACATAAAAATTACCTCTTTATCCCTGCACTACGAATACTTTTTGTTTGATCAAATTGTATGCCTCAGAAATGCATGAAAACATTCAACGGATCAGAGACCCAGAGAACCCAGCCTTGCCAGAAATTTATTTCAGTCAAGAACAGCTACCTCTCTTTTTTTTCTTTTTTTTTTTTTTTTTTAAGAACATTGGGTCTGTAATATCAGGCATTCTCTTTGCAATGCTGGATTTGCACAGTACAGTCCACTTCATAAACTAGACCACCTGCTTTTTCACCTCATTTTTCTGGGTCTGTTCTATGTTGTCTTAGTTTTTCAACACTCTCTTAAAAACAGAGACATGTCTGCTGCACATACTATTCCAATATTAGTCTTTCCAGTTCAGGTCCCCCTCCCCACTTCCAATCATTGTTTCAGTATTTATACTCAGAGAGTCATACTACTCCTTTTTACAACTGAATGTTGTTAAGTGCTTGTGTTGACTTCTTTGCTCCCTATTTTTCTTTTCAGTATCCTTTTTTTCAGGACATATGGGTTAGCTATGGTCAGTACTCTAAGAATGACATCTAAGTTATCTAAAACTCATCCGAGAGCATGACAGCTAACAAGCGCAACTAATTTCCTGAGCTTTCTAATCCGTAGGCAACTAAATTCACCAGAGCCCTCCCTGACTGGCTTGGAAGGCCCCTGGGTAATGAACTTTTTTCACCCACACATGTTCAGAAGTGCTTGTTCATTGGAGATGAACATGGCACCCGCCTGTCTCACAACTAATTTAGGTAGGTGGTGAAAGTGTTACCTCAAGTTTAGAAACAGATACATGCATTCATTGTTCCAATACAGCATTTTCACAGCAGTATGTCATTATTCGCTTATTTTTTCTACAGCATTTTGCCTAAAGAGTTGTTCTCCATGTCATATTTTTGCATTTGATTGTCCTCCACCTTAAATACATAGTAAAAACGGGGGTTTATAATAAATCATATTTTTACAGTATTACTGATTGATATGGTATAGGCCTATATTTATCACTTGTATTACACTAATGCATAGCCCCACCAGGAATCAGAACCCTTCTGTGCTGGATGCCTGCCACATATTTAATAAAAAATGTAATTCCCTGCCCCAGAGAGACTAGTTTCTAAATGTAGACTTCGATAGAACAGGTGGAAAAAAACAAAAGTAGACAAGGCAATAGTGAAACAATCATTTTTCATCTTGCAAAATTGTAACTGTTATACTACACAGCAATTTAAATCTGTTTTCCCATGTACCAAAGGCAATCTGTTTTCTAGTTTCAATAACTATCTCTTTTCCCGTTAGTTAAAAATATTTATATCAGTCTTATTTCATTTTATTTAGTCATTTTTAAATCACTTTCACTGAAGTATAAAAAGCTGTGGATCTCCTTTGTTTAAATATGAAACATAGTAATAACCACTCTTTGGTATTATTCTAATTAGCTAGATCTCCTCATAGAGGATAACAAATGCATACTAAATCAGAACAATTAGAAAGATGCTAATAAATGCAACATCATGGTTCCTCACAGAATGCAAAACCAGCGCCAATATATAACCAAGCAGTTTGCAAAGAAAATTACCACATTTCAGGAGCTCGAACTTAAAGCTCTCATTGGGATGATTTCAGGAGACAAGGACCCATTATGCTTATCAGTCAGTATTCATACAGTCACATTTTGGTCCCTTCAGTTGATGCTAGACTGCAGTGAAAATGGAAGTCATCAATATTCAAAGAAAAGGTAAAGCTGTTGAATCAGGAAATTTGAAAGTGCTGGGACTAATTCATAGCTAGCAAAATGAAAAAGCAGCAAAAATCCTCAAATTTCCATGGAATTGCAATATCTTCTCCTGTCAATGTTTGTAATATATGTGACACTGAGTGTAAGATAAACTAGTAAAAAGTCTGGAAATGAGAAAGAAAAACACACATCTGTTGATGGGAGGGTAGGCTGTTTCATTTTGTTCCTTTGCTTTTTCCCGAGATCAGTTTTGTTTCAAACAAACTGGAATGCTGAGGACATCCCAAGGAGGAGAACACTGGTGACATCCTGTCTCATAGAAGCTTAGCTGTCCCTTCTGCACCTACTTTGAGACACTGTATACAACTCAGCAGGGAGCTCCTGAAATGTTTGCCCTACCCTCCACAAATCAGTGAGGGTCCACTATACAGCCCACAGAATCCAGTAGAAATCGTTCTGCAGGCTTCCATATTCCTTGGATCAGACCACAAGGAATAATCCAACTAAAGCTATTTTTTAAAATATGAGAGTTTAAATTATTCCATTTGTGTGTGATTCCAAAGAAGCTCTATCCCATCAAAAGATACCCACTAAATTCAGCATGAATCCCTCTTTCACTAGTCATATCCAAAGGGCAAGGACAACCATTCTGCTGGATTTCAAAATTAAGCCTTTGGGACCAAACTTTGCTGTCTTTCTCCATGAGAAGTCCCCATGGCTTTCAGTCCATCATCATGTCCAATACCCGAGACAAGCAATTAAGAACACAAAACAGTTTAAAACTAAGGCACAAGTTTTAAAACTGAAGTATACCTTTGAGATCCAGGCAAAATATTTGCTATTGTAACTTTCCCATCTTGCCAAAATATTTGTTATCTCAGAGGCAGAATTTTTCAGATCCACTCAATGGCATCTATAAGGTAGTCCCACTGGTGTCAAGCTGGCATCACAATAACACGTGCAGTAATACTCTGGGAATCCAGAATAGGACTATAATAAACATGTAGTCCCAGAACATTACAAAACCGAGAAGAGCTCCAGGTGGTGCTAAGAAATATGTATTTACGTTACAAATATAAGGCCCGATCCCATTGTCTTCCCTCAGGTTAAAAAAAAAAAACCACTGAGATTTTCCATGTAATACAAAACATTTCCTAATCATAGTCGTATTTTTAATTGCAAAAAGAATTTGATCCTTATTTTTCATTATCATCTTATAAATTAGAGAGTTCTTGATTTAGCAATCCTACCAAAATAGTCCCAGCTATTTCAGTAAGAGTGCTTATGCATATATGGACTCATTAACATAAGGCTTACAGAACTGGGGCCCATTTTAAATGAAATTGGTAAGGGAGAACACTTTTACTAACATGATAATGCAAGGGCAAGTCTGAGTCATAGAGAGGGTAGCTTAGGATGGGAGGTGAGGCAACCCTGATTTTGCGTGCAGCATAGCATTTGAGGTGTCCAAAGCAATCACTGCTATTTTTTGTTTAAAAGCAACAGAAAAACTCTGCTTTCGGAAACGGCACATGCAAATTTAAGGAAGTGACTTACCTGTTTATTTGCATCACTGGCTAAAGAGCAGTTTTCCCTGCAGGCTATAAAACTATACATTTGCATCTTGCCTAAGATGCTACCACTTTCCACCCACTGACAGACCAGCATGGAAGAAAGTGTCCTTGAGTGTCAGAGCAAGGTGGTCTTCCTCATCTTGTGTCTCATCTGTGGGGAAGGGAAGAGATACGCACAGAAATTAAAGGTGCTATGGAAATTTCCAAAGAAAGAGAAGGAGTTGTAAAGTGGCCTCTGCTGTACTTCCTCTCCTTCATTTTGTCCCAGCACCGATCAATGGACTCATTGCCTGCTGTAATTCCCTGCAGTCATTACTTTACAGGTGAGTAATTTATGGCTTTGTAAAGGGCTCTGGGATGTTTGATTATGTCAAAGGTGTTACTGAAGTTCAGATTATAGTTGTATCCTAAATAGGACGAGATTACCACTGGGATTTATATCATTACTTTCACTAATTATTTACAACATGATGCCAATCACACTGTAGGCGTACTTGCAGCAAAAGAAGAGATGGTTCTGTGTAGGTGAACACAAACCCTATTAGGTGATAAGCTATCCAAAGCAGTGCATGGCATTGACCTCCAGTGGCAGAAGCAATGATAGGCAGGACAAGAAGACATTAGACAGAGCTCTCAACTGGAAGGGTTATTTTTCAGTGTGCAAATTTCTCAGTCCTTACCTGACCCAAGTTCCCTATCTCATGACAGCGTGGCATAAGGGATGGGACAGACTATTCCAGAGCCACGGCATCAAAGGCTGAATAACTGGGGAATAACTTCAGAACTACTGGGTAAATGTCTGCCTATGGCAATTGTAGGTGGAAGTCTCCTGTTGAAGGTGAAGGGCAGAAATCTCAGTGCCTCCCAGCTAAAGTGGCAAGAAAAAGGAAAATGAGACATGATTATTTCCCACAGGACTCAAGTTCTTATCCCTGCAGTCTTCAGTCAGAGTAGGAAAGCTCATCCCACACAGTAATAGTTTTCCAACATGTCTGTAAGTGGGCTCGGTCCCTGGGGATTACAAGTGCGACGGCATCCTTAGATCGCGCCCCAATGACAGAGATAGGGAAAAGCAGTAAAATGTTCTTTTTAGTGGCAGACACTACAATGATGTAAGAACTCCTTTCCCTCAGAGGGCTCACATTAGCATTTTCTCTCAGTCCTGAGAGTAAATCATGCCATTTAGTCACAGTCTATAGCAAGACACAAACATCCCCTTTCTGAGCTCTCACACCCTCCCCTTCACCTTTTCTATCTGATGAGAGCATCCCAACTTTAAGGGAGCCACAAACTCCAATTCATTCTTTTCAGTGGACCTTCATGTCTTCTAGTAGGCCCACACAATTCCACTTTTAGAAAGCTTCTATTTCTATTTCGATGGAAGGACGTAGTACAAATAAGTATTCAGAGGGACCCTCAACAGTAGTGCCATCACTGGGGACAGATTCACAAGGTGACTTAAGCATTATCACATCGACACTGCATTAATAGTCAGGCACTGTGCTCCTAGACTCACCAGAGCTTAAGAAATGTCTTAATCTTCCCTTTCATCATTTAGCAAATAATCATTTGATATTCGGTAGCTCATGATTCGCAGAAAACAAATCCCTCCAGTGTGTGTGTGGGGGGGAGGAATTCTATCTGTTTATTCTGCATATTGCCTAGCCTCTGCTTCCGATTGTGAGAACATGTTTCAAGGGATTAGTTACTGGATTTGGAAGAATTATGGTTTCAACTTTCTGACTGAAGAAAAGCAAAATCTTCTAGCCTACTAAAAATTAGAGGGTAATATTGAATGCATAAGGCAGGACTTCTGTGCCAAAATGTAACTGCAGAGGGTATAGGAGATTACATTATAGTCTCTGTGAAGAATCAGATGGGAAGAATTGGAACAGAACACATTGGACTTTTGATAATACTTCCCAGTGATAAACATTCCTTACTTTCTTAACAATCCATGTCCTCCTGCACTTTGGGCAGAATACCTTAACTTCTGACCTACAATTAGGGAACTATACTTGGGGAGACTGTGGAGTTCCAGGCTGGAATGTGAAATGCCTAGACAATGTCCTTGGATGGTCAACAACCCACAAGTAAAGAATGAAAAAACAAACCTGACATGTATGATGAATACGTTTTTAAGATATGCTGCAGGTCAGCATCAATGAAATGCAGAGGCAGAGAAAAGCATTCTGTTGTTTTTTCAGGAAAGACAACACATTGACCAGTTACGTTTATCTTGGCCGTCAGATCTGAGTGCTGATTATTATTTGACTAATAAATATCAGCTTATTTGGGAAAGAGCATGCCCATTGCTAGAAATTACAACTGGAGGCACTAATGAACCAGAAGACTGACGCTCCTTCAGAGTTTAGCCAAGGGAAATTCATAGGTAAAATAAGACATGAAGAAGGGAAACAGAGATCAAGGAGCCATCAGGACATAAAAAAGGGCAAAGGAGCAGAAACGTATTTTCCTGGAGAACAAATCCATACCTATCAGACAGGTTCTGAACGATGCCTGGGTCCACTTTCAAGAAAGCACTGTAATAACAAAGGTAGAGCTTGAGGAAAAGAAAACAACTTTGATAAATTAGTGGACATAAGTCAAAATAAACAGTGATTTCAAAAATTATACTTTATTATAAAACCTTATAAATCACGAAGAATACAGGGATCTCGTTAGGTCGTG
>NW_009218007.1:757-1389 GCF_000690835.1 Fulmarus glacialis | reverse complement strand
GTGCCTGAGTAGGTGATAGGGCAGGAGAAGGCCCGTGGCTTGTGCAGGTGCCTGTGATGTCACTGATGACTGGTTAGGTGGTAGAGCAGAAGCAGGCCCCTGGCTTGCAAATGTGCTTTTGAGGTAACTGTTGTCTGGGTGGGAATGAAAGGACACCTGACTTGTGGAGGTCCCTTTGATGTCATAGGTGGTTGAGGAGGTGTGAGGCCAGGGGCCAGCCCCTGGGTTGTTCATCTGCTTGTGAGGTCATAGGTGCGTGAGTAAGTGATAGGGCAAGAGCTGGCCCCGGGCTTGAGCAGGTGCTTGTGATGTCACATGATCCCAAGTAGATGCTAGTTTAGGAGCAGGCCCCTGCCCTGTGCAGCTGCTTATGTTGTCACTGATGGCTGAGTAGTTGATTGGGGCAGGAGCAGGCAGCTGGCTTGTGCAGGTGCTTGTGATGTCATAGATGCTGAGTAGGTGATAGGGCAGAAACAGGCACCTGGCTTATACAGATGCTTCTGATGTCACTGGTGTCTAAGCAGCTGAATGGGAATGAACGGGCACCTGGCTGGCTCAGGTGTTTATGATGTCAATGGTGGCTCTGCAGCTATTAGGGCCGGTGCATGCCGCTGGCTTCTGGCGCTTTTTTT
>NW_009218007.1:0-690 GCF_000690835.1 Fulmarus glacialis | reverse complement strand
AGGAGGAGCAGGCCCCTGGCTTCTGCAGGTGCTTGTGATGTCACTTGTAGCTGAGCAGGTGTTAGGACAGGAGCAGGCCCCTGGTTTGTGCAGCTGCTTATCTTGTCACTGATGGCTGAGTAACTGATTGGCCAGGAGTATGCAGCTGGCTTGTGCACCTGCCTGTAGTGTCTCTGGTGGCTGATTAGGTGATAGGACAGAAGCACGCCCCCGATTTCTTGAGGTTCCCAGAAGGCCACTGTTGGCTGCTTAGCCAATAGATGCAGAGCAGGACCTGGCATGTGCAGCTGCCTGTGATGTCGTAGGTGGCTTAGTAGGTGATAGGGCAGGAGTATGCACCTGGCTTGTGTAAGTGCTTGTGATGCCACATGTGCCTGAGTAGGTGTTAGGGCAGGAGCAGGAACCATCTATGGTCAGCTGCCTATTGTGTTGCAAGTGCCTGAGTAGTTGATATGGCAGGAGCAAGCTCCTGGCTGGTGCAGGTGCAGGAGCAGGCCCTTTGATAGGGCAGGAGCAGGCCCCTGGCTTGTACAGCTGCTTCTGATGTCACTGGTGTCTAAGTAGCTTTTTGGGTATGAATGAACACCTGGCTTGTGCGGGTGCTTGTGATGTCTGTAGCTATTAGGGCAGGTGCATGCAGCTGGCTTCTGCAGCTTCTTTTGATGTCATAGGTGGCTGAGTAGGTGATAG
>NW_009218006.1:583-3030 GCF_000690835.1 Fulmarus glacialis | reverse complement strand
TGTCCCTGCCCATGTCAGGGGGGTTGGACCGCATGATTTTTGAAAGTCCTTTCCAACCCAAACCATCCACGTGAGTCCATGATCCTATGACGGATGAGGAAGGCACCACCTGAAGCCCTCGATCCAAGAGGACAGCCTTCAGTACCCACCTAAGTAAATCATGGCAGTGGGATGGAAACCTGAACGCTTAACCCCAGCTAATATGTACATGACTCATCACTCGCAGATCTCTTTTGTGTCCCCCGTGGACCCATCTGTACGTGCAGGTTATCTGGAAACCCTTCTCGACTCCAGCCGAGGCTCGGTCTTCCTTCACACGCGCACAATGCACGGCTGTAGTTAGTCCCTTCCTTCTCGTAAGCCTAACGCTGACACCATCGAGATAAACAAAACACCCAGAAGAAGGAAACAGGGTTAGCAAAGGTCACAACCGCGCTACTGAACCATCAGCGCTGTGCTCACCGCTCCCATTTTTGCCACTTCGCTGCTCCCTGGGCTACCAGCGCCCAGAGGTCCTCTGTCACCCACCTCCTTGCAAGCCCCAGAGGTCTACAGGGATAAATGCCCCCAGCATCTATCCCCATCAATGGGGTCACTTACCCCCATCAATGGCCCCCAACTTTGTCCGCGCTTCTCTACTTTGCAGCCCCTCCGTACCTGGATCGGTGCCGTCAATGGTTCAAAAGATGGCCGATAAAACACGGCTCCCACCAATTTCCTTTTGAAGCCCCTAAGTTCTGCCGTGGAGGCTTCACGTATGGGGAGCTGGAGGCTTCACGTGGAGCACGGCTGGTGCCTGTGGGGCCAGAGACGAAGCCATGCCAAAATACCTTCAGCATCTGCCCTCGGGTGCCTTCCTCCCTCTCCCGAAGTGCACGGAGCCCCCTCCCTTTGGTTGTCTCCAAACCTCTGCCTTAGGCGATCTTCAAATTGCCCCAACAGAGGAATCATTTTAATTATCTGCTTTTGTTTGTCCCTTGAATTGAGACCCGCAGACCTGGCGGCAATGCCACGTGCCCAGCCAAGACTTGCACACCCACAGCCCAGGACCTTCTCACGCCTTCTCCCGAGCTTTATTTCCACGCAACCCAGAAGACGGGGGAGAAGGGGGCAGATCTGCAACGCGTACACCTCAGCACCTACAACAAGCCCTAAATGCTAACAGCTTTGGCACATCTGCGTAACGAATGAGGAACAAACTCATCTGAAACGAAACCACCTGATGCAATAGGTTGGGAAATGCCACAGCGAATGTTTTCTCTGCGGCCGGACCCCACTCTACGGAGCCAGACGCTGCCAGACCCCTGCCAGCCCCTGCCTGCAGTCTGCAAAGCAGTGCTGGAGGGAGGCGGAGGGTTGCAGACGCCGAGCCTGCCTCGGGGCAGGCTTTGCAGGGGCAAAAGTATTTCTAGGAAATAGGCAACATATTTACTGCCCCAGGAAAGCTTCCAGCTCCGAGTATATTCACATTTAAGCGCCGCGCGGCTGCAGGGAGGGGTCGGAGCAAAGCGGACGACGCCGGCTCGCAGCAATGCTGCCTCCTCTGCTGAGTGCTCCCGGAGGTTTTTCCGCTTTCTTTGGCATCGCGGGCCGCTTCCCACCTCTCTCACCCCCCAACCCGGCAGCCGAGACCTCTGTCCACCTCCCCGTCTCCCGCAGAGCCGCTTCCCAGAAGTGCCGGCGTGCTGTGGGCTACGAAGAGCTGCGGGTTTGCAGCCTGTGGTCTTGCAAAGGGGCAGCGGGCTTGACTCCCTCCCACCAGACCCAGTGGGATCAAGGTGCCCATTTCAATCCGGGGGGAAAATGGCAGAGTAAACGAACTGGTGGCCAAATGACAGAGAAAAATGACATTTTTAATTCACCGCTTAGCATCCCCCCGCATGCCGCGGTGCCGGGATGATTCCCTGTGGCTGAACCTGCTCCCCTCTTCCCCAGCAAGGACAGAGCTCACTCCCGGCATCCAAATCTCTGCCACTGGGAAGGCTTGACCTTTACAATTAATAAATACTGTTTTACTAAATACATACGACCTAAGCTTACAGATATTTAATACATACATAGGACCTAAGCCTAAAGGCAACAGAGGGCTATCAGCACTGGAGCAGGATGGAGCTCCGTGTGCATCCCTCTGGGATCTCCCAGGACTTTAGAAACGAGCATCGAGCTTCGTCAGGCCACCAGCACGGTCCCCAGGCCCCGGTCCCCAGCAGCCCTCCCCGGCGCCCGGGCCACCATGCGCTGCCGGCTGTAACCAGAGCTCAGCACCCAGCGATGGGGTGTCCGTTCCCCGTGCAGAGGAGCAGGATGGGACAGAGGAGGAACAAGGGATGTTCTCGGATGGATGTATAACTGGAAAATAAACCAGTCCTGTTGTGGTATGCGAGCTCAAGCTTTCCTCATGCTCTTTTAAAAGTACTAGTGGGCCACGCTCCCCGTGTCCGACACCT
>NW_009218006.1:0-563 GCF_000690835.1 Fulmarus glacialis | reverse complement strand
GCGGATGCTCCCCACCGCAGGTGATGCTCCCCGCAAGGAGCTCCGTGACTTTGCCGGGCTGCCAGCATCTGGCACGCCGCCCGCTCGCTGGGTGTGGGAAGCGCCTGGGGAGCACGCGGAGCCAGAGCAGGGATCTCCGCTGGGACACAGGGTGGAGCCCGAGGTGGAAAAAACCCCAGCGTATAAAGGAAACTGTGTTTCATGTGTTATTGCTGCCTGTCTGACGCTTACCAACAGGGGAATTGCAGGCACGATTCCGTGCAAAAGGCTGCGAAATCCCTTCCCGAGATCTAAATATTAGTTCTTACTCATTTTCCTTGTTCGAAAACAAATACTGCTGGCTGGAGTGCATGCCAGCACGCCTTTCGGCTTACCCAGCCCAAGAAGAAAGGGTTGCACTGTCCTGCTCCTGCCAGCCCTGGCACTGCGGCTGGAGAGGAACCGAGAGCGTAAAACCCAGCTCTGGGTGTGGAAAACATGCCTGTGCCTCCTGGCAGGACGGGGAGAAGGGATGAGAGGCACTTGGACTGGGCACAGACAGCGAGAGGCGGCTCCGTCAGGAG
>NW_009218005.1:332-562 GCF_000690835.1 Fulmarus glacialis | reverse complement strand
CCCGCTCCGCTCCCAAACGCCGGGATGCCGCCGCCGGTGTCAGGGAGAGAGCGGCCCCAGCGCCCCGGTTACCCCGGCCGTGCCGGGCCCCTGCTCTCCTCCCGGGGCTTCTCCTCGGAGGCGGGCACACGCTCTCCTGCGCTCTCCCAGAAGCTGAAGTGGCAACCCGAGGGTTGGTCTGAATTTTGTCCCACTGCTCCTCTGACGCCCGAGGCGAGCAGGCGGCCCCT
>NW_009218005.1:0-317 GCF_000690835.1 Fulmarus glacialis | reverse complement strand
GCGCTCAGAGTATTTAGTGGCAGGTTTTCATTCTTATGACATCAGTAAAAACAATATTTCCCAACACTTCCAGTAAATCATTCTTATGTGGCAGAATTACTGAAGGCTATGAAATTTTTTGGTTTCTCTGGTTTCATTAAAAACCTTTTAATTGTGTCTTTCTGAGTTGGCCCCAGGTGTTGGACTCTTTTCATTACATTTTGCTCTAATGTGATGAAATTCTAATTCTCTCCTTACCATATGGTTAAATTTCCCCACTGAGAATTAGTTGAAAAAGGAGAAATAATCTATTAATCTCTGTAATAGATTCACAAATG
>NW_009218004.1:1394-1634 GCF_000690835.1 Fulmarus glacialis | reverse complement strand
CCGCCACCCGCTCCGTGCCGAGAGAGGGGCACGGGGATCAAACCGGCATCCCGGCTCCCGGCCCAGCAGAGGTGCTTTGAGGGGAGGTGAAGGGGACTCAGCGTGCGACCTGCAGCCACGCGGCAGAGCTTATTTTAGGCGCTTTCATGTCACTGCCGAGCGCAGTGCCGAGGTCCAGTGCATGCCGGCTTGTAAGATGCTCAAACCAAGCACCGCGGGGACCAAACTGGGCACGGACAA
>NW_009218004.1:844-1215 GCF_000690835.1 Fulmarus glacialis | reverse complement strand
AAACCAGAGACGGCGGAGGCCAAACTCTGGACGAACAATGCGGCATCTTCTAAAGGCTTCAGTCCCTGGGATTTCTCCATCAGATCCCGACGCTGAAGGTCTCCCAGCATCAGCCCAGAGTCAGACCCCAGCATCCCTTCGAGCCGGAGGACAGAGGAGGCAGGGAGGAAGGAGGGAAGCGCTCCCCATCCCCAGCCAGCCCCGCGGCGGAGGGGAGAGATGCGCGGGGCAGCATGGCCGAGCACCTCGCTGAACGGCGCAGCGGGGAGGAAAAGGAAAACCAAAGGGCTTTGCACACTTTGCACCATCTCCAGCAGCCCTGCAGCCGTCTGCTTCCCCCCGGCAAGCAACGGGCAACATCAGGCCTCCGG
>NW_009218004.1:416-621 GCF_000690835.1 Fulmarus glacialis | reverse complement strand
CCCGAGGATGCCGAGCTGCTCCTGTGCCCGTCCACTGAGGGGCACGAGATGCAGGGACAGGTCACCCATCCGCCAGCACGTCCCTGAGCAGCATCGTCCACGGCCCCACGCCCTGGAAATGGGGCTCCCCCACCTCCCCAGAGCAGAGAGCCGCAGTGGCACCCACAATATAGAAGGGGAAACTGAGGCAGGGGACGCAGGGGGC
>NW_009218004.1:0-259 GCF_000690835.1 Fulmarus glacialis | reverse complement strand
CCAGGGATGGTCACGGACGCCAGCGACTGCTGCCAAGCAGAGATGTTGCACCGCTGGGGAGCGGAGCAGAGCACCCTCCCCATCTCACCCCGTGGCCACCTTCCCCCCACACGTCCCCACGGTCACCTGCGTGCTGTCCCCCTCCAGCCGGGGGGGTCGGATGCTGGATAGGTGAATGGTTTTGTGGTCCCCAGAGTTCAGCTTCACCACGATGGCGTCCGCGTTCAGCACCTGCATCACCTGGGGAGGGAGAGAGGCC
>NW_009218003.1:436-43861 GCF_000690835.1 Fulmarus glacialis | reverse complement strand
CGCCAGGCTGGGGAGGTGTTAACTCGCCTGGGCTCAGTCCCTGGGAGCTGCTTGCTCCTTGGCAATCGAAAACCGCACCCACGGCTGCCTACTTCAGGGCAGAAATGACTCTTCCCGGCCCACGAGAAGGGGGTCTTAAGCCCTGCCTGGCCCAGTGGGTGCTGGTGCTTCCCTCACAGGCGGTTAAACAAACCCCAGAGTGCTTCTGGGCTCTGTGCCACCACCTAGGCTGGTAACTTGAGTCCAGAGCTGCCCAGGAAGAGGGAGGCAGCAAAATCTAAGAAATTACCGATACCCTCCATCAGAGACTCACTGTGGCCTGTGGGCACTCACCAATTTGCAAAATTGCTGCTTTTAGCAGTTCCTCTCAGAATTGGTGGCAATAGGATCTCCCAGAGAGTGCTTCTGGGCTCTGTGCCACCACCTAGGCTGGTAACTTGAGTCCAGAGCTGCCCAGGAAGAGGGAGGCAGCAAAATCTAAGAAATTACCGATACCCTCCATCAGAGACTCACTGTGGCCTGTGGGCACTCACCAATTTGCAAAATTGCTGCTTTTAGCAGTTCCTCTCAGAATTGGTGGCAATAGGATCTCCCAGCTGTGCAAGGAGTTGTTGGAGCCCTGCCAGCTGGCTTAACTTCCGTTTTCCCCTCTTTATTGCCTTCTCTTCCCTTTCCATTCTATCTCTTTATCCCCTTTCTCTATGGCAACCTGTGAGACACACATAATACAGGAAAATCTTTTCAACTATGAGTATTGTTCCATCAAAGTTAACTTCACCACTACCACCTTTGCTTAGTCCTTCTTAGCACAACTTCTAAACCCCGCTCATCCCTTAGGTCTTCACCAGTAAGTCACTTGTGTAAGTCCCACTCAAGCAGATGTGAAAAATAACACTGAATTCTGACTCTGCATACACAAGGCATGGCAGGTTACACCTCTTCAACCAATACTGTGATACCGTGCTACAGACTACATTTGTTATGCTACCTTCAGCCTGAAGTCCCAGCTTTTAAGAAGCCCAAGCAACAAGGGAACGCCTGTCTGGTATCTTTTGATGAGAGGGAGTTTGTTAGTGGGTACAGGAGACCTTCCCATCCCATTCCTCTAAATCCTTCATTTCTGCAGTAATGAACACCTCCTTCACTTCTGGAGTGCAGACTTTGTATAGGGACATGACTAGTTTACAGTGGGGTAGTTGATGAAGCCACTGTTCACTGTGCATACTGCTGGAGCCCCAGCCGAAAAATAGCATAGTTTACAAAGTTTCACCGTTCTCAGCTGTCAAACTCCACCTTTTTGTTGGAGTTTTCCACCTGCATAGCACAGCCAACAGGACTGAAGAGGGTCTGCCCTCTCAGAAGCCATAATTCATGGTCTGATGCATTAACTGTGGGGATTGATTGAGGTGCTAGTGTTACCTGACTTCCGATGCCTCTGAGTAGAAGGTAGTAATCTCTTGCAGAGAGTTTGTACTTCGCTGTGAAGTGAAACTGCTAAAGTGACTGGCATGCCACCAGGAAGGAATCAGATTGCCATTCATACCCTTCCTCTTTTCGACACAAGGCACTCGATAGCTACAGTTTCTTTCCCTGGAACCCCCTCCCTGTTTTTCAGAGTGGCTTACTGGATAATTAAAATATTTAACATATGGGCATGATAGCAGTAATGGCTCAGTCAGGTATCATGCTCCTTTCCGTAGTTCAGCAGACCGTCTTCCCAGAAGGTAAGACCTGTGTCACTGTTTCTCAGGCACCAACATGAAGTTGCAGTGCAGCACTGCAAACCCTGCAAGTGCCTCTAAAGAACATTGTGAACAAAATCAAGCCCTCATGAGAAATGCCCCATTGAGTCAGACTAATGGTCCATCTAATTCATGGCAATTCAGCTGCTGCTTGGGGAGAGCGAGTGAGTTAGCCGCTTGCTGAAGTCTGTTCACCTTGGTTTTCCCCAGCATCACAGCTGCCTGCTGTGTCGATGTTAGGGGAGTCTACTTCATTTAGCATTTTATTAGACTGGAATAATGTACATGTTTATATATAGTGCAGTAGCAACACTGACAATCTGGATAGCATCAGTAGGCATAAGCTACATAACAGCATTACTTTTATAGTTAACTGTATTTATCTGCCAGCATTCTCTTTTGTTTGCCAGTCAGGCGTGAATCATATTAAGTTTGTGTGTTATCCTGTCTTCTTTCTCCCTAAGGTTTCTACCACTGGCAACTCAGGGTGCCTTCAACAGGTTTAGCAATAACATCAGCTTTACTGTTGGCTGGACACTTCTATTTTAGCCATTGTACTGTCTAGACGTGAACTCCACAGTGATGAGGGACATTATACCCAGAGTGAAGACAATGACATTTGGGTAAACTTTCTTCTTCACTGCAAAAATCATGCCAAAGATGAGATAGTATAGGGAAAAGCACATTTGTGCACAAGATCAAAAGCTGATCCTTGGTGTGCTAGAGGAAGAAATAAAATAAAAAAGTTCCCACTCAATCCTAGGCACGATCATCTATATTCTTCTACCAAATGTTTGAGACAAAGACAAACAAATTGTCTTTTATAGCCAACACTTTGCACTCAGAGGCAGAGTCTACATCGAGTGCCCTGGATGATTTTGTCCCGTTAGTACCAGAAGCAGCCCTTGCTTCTCAGCAGAGCAAGTGACTTACTACTGCAACAGTAGCTTGATAACTTAATATAAAGGGTCTAGGATATGGAGATGTTTTTAGCTGATCTCCTTTCTGTGGTCCATCAGAGGACTACATCTTTTAGAAGAGAGATTTTTGAACTTGTGAATAGGAAGCAGTGAATAAATTTTCTTCAGTATGATTTTTGGGTTGATTGCACTTCCATTCTAAAGTTCTTGGCAAGTATTAATGCATTGTTCTTCACAGCATATGTTTCAAGAAGATACTCTGCAAAGGGATAACTGATGTATGAGAATTTGCTAATGGGGGGAGGGATGGGACAAACTTGAATCTAGAAACTCAGAGGTGCTAAGTACCTGTGATTACCACTGAAAGCCACCAGCTAGCAATTCAGCTGAAAATAAGAACCACAAAATCTTGATGCTAAGTCAAAACACATTAAATTTAATTTGTGATATTCAGCTTTTATTTGTTTGTGGGTTTTTTAAAAATGGAGGGGTTTTGGTTCATCTGGAAATGGTAAAAATAATAATCTGAAGCTACTCTTCTGCTTTGAGTATGCCTGATCTCCTACACCTGGAGAAATCAGTATCCGATCAGTACCAGCGTGCCCTCATTTTTCTTTGAAAACATTTCTGAGCATACAGCAAAGCATAGAGTACCTAGTATGAGGTGTTGCTGACACAGTGGTTTATAATTTCTAAGTTCTTGAAACAACAGAAAAGCTTAAGTGTGATCAACATGGAGTGGTTCCCCTCCCCCCTGAGGGGCAATTAAGCAAGGAAAACAAAAATCGGTCTTAACTATATTACAGGAGCGCAAACCTAACAGAATGAGGCTTACCGTCAGCATGCCTTCCTCAAAAGTCTTATCCACATTACCAGTCTGCTATTGTAGTTGTGCTGGCAAAGTCTCCCACTGTGGGCATGAAGACAACATTAAATTTTCACCCACTATATTACACTCTTCCCTTAAAAACAAGCTAAGCCATTGAACACTTTCCAGAAGGCTTTGGCGACATAGTAGTATTATTAGTCAAGGAAGTAAACTTTCTGCCCCAATCTCTGAAATGACAGTTTTCCAGAAGAATAAGGAGATACACATTTAACTTTAAATCACAACAGCATGTGTTAAAAGGATAAAACAGGAGCATACATAGAACCAAGTCAGTCTAGAAAATATTAACAGGGGAAAAAGCTGCTTGAAGTTAAGCTCACGCGTTGTGAGTTTAGAGCTTATGTTCACCTCTATGTGCACTTGCTTTTGCTGCTTCCGCTCGCTGTACCAAAAGAGAGAATATAACCTTAAATAAAATTTGAGAAAATATTTTGAGGGTTTTGGTTTTCTTTTTTGGTTTTGGTTTTTTGTTGTTGTTGTTGTTTTTTTTTAAAGTGCCCCTACAGAGCTAAAAAAACCCCGGTAAGGGGCTAAAGCCGCAATCCAAAACTTTGGGCACATGCAGAGGTTAAAAACAGACATCATACCGAAGCTTTTCTGGATGCAGCCAGCCCTCAAGAGTCAGAAGAGATGCTGACACATAATGGAGCTTATGTTATATTAATTTCAGATAGTGTTCAGGTATTGTATAAACATTCTTTAATTAAAAGGTATTAAAAAAAAATATATATATATATAGAGTGACATTTTCCTTCCAACAGCCTGCTCGCCACGATCTAGTAGCTTGAAACAAAAGCCAGTAAACATATCCCTCTTGCCTTCAGCACTAGATTCCCCCCCGCCCAAATTTTTAAGCAAGGCAGAAATGGAATGAAATAGCTCCCATCATCCTTATTCCAAGGCATCTCTATTTTTCTAGATGGATTTTCTCTCGCATCTAGAATTTGAAGCACAGCAATACGCTGTATCAAAGCACAATAACACCAGTTTTAAGGGTCTAACGTATGCACAATTCAACTGCCCTCCTCATAGCCCACAGAGAACCAAACCTTGTCATCCTAGAGCAGTGTGGTTTGTCTCTACTGACCTTTCAGAAGGCAGATATTAATGTTTCAGCAAATTCTCAGCTTCAAGTGCTAGAGCAGGCAGGGCCTTCAGAGAAGCTTGCTACACATTAAGCTTTTATTTCAGGAGTAGACTTTTAGAGACTCAGGCTTGCTCTGTTCTTACCAAGTGCTTACTCAAGCGAAGTAGGAAGCACAAAGAATTTTTCTTTAGTATAGACTAAGACTGTTTACTGTTAGAATACGTATAGTTGTTGGAAAACAACCTATGTATACACCTTTCACATTAGGGCATGTCTAAGCAGGACAATAAAACTATGCACTTAGTTAATACAGTCAAAGCCACATAGCTACCAACATTAGAAAGCCATCTTCCCTCCTCCAAACAAAATACATAAATTCCATCTTCACAGAAGACTACGTTAGCAGGTGACCAGCTACTATAGTTGTTCCATTACTGTAGCTCCTTCTGTCCCCATATATCTCCAACAGACCTCTCAGGCCTTCAAAGACTGAGGAACAATACCACAAAAATACCACAAAAATACCACAAAACCCAAAGGCCTGTACACCCATCAGAAGACTTTCTTCTAAAGCTGCCACTAACTGCTAAGCCCTCTCAATGCTGTGATTTCTCCTCTAGCAGAATCACGGTTCCCTCTCTGTTTTATACACAAACTCCATCTCGGATTTTGCAGAACTATTCCTCTTCTAGGACCACTTGTGCCTCCCCTTCTTAGGGAATTGACTTTCCTTAGCCTCCCCCAGCCCACCCCTCAAGAAATCACTTCACACAGCTGCACCATGGTCTTTATAACAGCTGTTTCTGTTCATCAGTTACAGCTGGAGAAGGCAACAGGCTCTTTGCTAGGCTGTTGCCATGTGCTGCATTTATTTACACCTTAGCAGAGGTTTCTGCTGTCTTAGATTTGTGGATCAGAGATTGTTTCTTTCATGTCTCTGGTTGACAAAACTGCACTTAGTTCGTAAAGGCAAAACTTAATTGAGACACTGACCCCGCCGTTCCCACGACCCCCAAGCATTCAGTGATAATGAGGATTCCAGGCATTCATACTTCCTTCCCATACCAGTGTGTGCTTGTTCCGTCCCTGTGCCACCACGCTCTGCTTTTGCAGTTGTGCCAGTTCCTTGCTGTGCCATTTTTTTTTTTTTTTTCCTGTGCTGGCTAATTTTTAACCTGGATCAGTTTCCTGATCTGGTTCATAGGGCAGCCCCACAAAAGACGCGTTAGTGCGACTGAAAGAGCTGACAGGAGTAGAAATAAGTGACCAGAGGAGGAAATGCTTCAAAACAACATTGTTGCCAAATGCTTTGTCATGTAGAAAAGTCTCCAGGCTGCCTTTTATTGAAGAAGAATTGGCCATTACTAAAATGCACACCCCGCTTGCTGTAAGCAAGCTATAATGCTTGTAGTAGGAAGATTACTGGTCTTAGGGCAGAGACCACTCCTTTATTTTTTGCATGTATACATGTTTGGCCTAATGCTTAGGTCTCCACAGACTGAATGAATCATAAGTTGCATACAGAGTACTGATTCGTAAATAGCTAAAAAAAGCCCCTAAAATTCTGAAGGCTAAAGCTTCTCTGCAAGGGCATGAGCTAAAGGAGTACCTTCAAGTTACACGTTCTGTCAGTACTACCTTGCTTAAGTGCTTTTTAAGTAGTAACATTAATCACTTGGACTGCGACTGTTATGAATCACAGCTACTCAACTGTGATGAGGTTCTGACAACAGCCAAAATATTGCTGGCTCTGATCCATGAAGCCGAGCAACAAAGACGACAGGTAACAAAAAATCTGCACTTAAAATACCAATTAGATTATCTCTACATGCAATGTCCTACATTACAGATCTAAAGCAAAGCTTTCCCTAGCATGCTGATAAATGTTTTTACTGATTACTACCATATATATTCCAGCCAGCGGCTGTGATGTGCAAAGGTCCACAGCAAAACTGAATTCGCTTCAGCAAAGTTATTCCTGATTTATAAAGGCATCGGAGAGTGAAATATGCATAAAGAAAAATTTGCAGAAAGCAATCTATAGTGTGGCTTCGCAAGCCTTACATACTTCAGGCTCCAAGTGGTGACTTAGAATAAAGTAATCACCCTGGAGTGTGCCAGAATACAAATGTGCAGCATGTAACTATGGCATAGTGCTGGTCTGTGTGCGTGATAACCCTGTGGTTCCTTTGGGAGCGTGTGCGTGTTTGTGTAGCCTCGGCTTCCCTCACAGAGCTGGCGGGGTGGGAGACTGCACACAGGCAGCCACCGCCAAGCAGGGATGTGCTGTGGTGTATTTTACCCAGTAGTTTGTCCTGTGGCCACACATTCACGTGTCCACAAACTAAAAATGCTTTTGTGCAAGGCGGGTTTGCTCCACTTCGGATGTTCTCTGCCTCCCACTTAGTATGTCCGTTCCTCTGCGCCCGAGTGAGTGGCCCGAGTGACTTGCTGAGGATCACGTAGAGCTGCTTTACAGCTTTCATGGAAAAACCATGGGTGTGCCCTGTGCTTTCCAGCCTATTCAGAGGTTATCGTATGTCCCCTCTGGGACCCAGCATGAGAGGCATCAGGTAGACAAGACAAGTCTTCAGGGTTTTTTCCCCCCTAGATGAATCTTAAGGTTGTTTTTCACAGGACTGGCTGGCATTTGCAGGAAAGAACTCCAGTTCAGTTTTGGCTGTGTTCAGCCTTCCCAGCGAGGAACAGTGAACGTGAACTCGGTTGTGGCCAGCCTATGGCTTATGAGCAGTTAATGTGCAGTTCCCATGCTGAGGCTAATTATCTAACTGGCAAAGCTGTACTAGTGTGAGGACTGCTGGGCAGTCGGAGTCCCTGGCTTTGAGAGAAAGACAAACAGCGGGAATGAGCCAGCCCAGCTCATCCTGTAATGGAGCTATAGGACCCTAGGCATTTATTGCCATTTCTAACCTGTGACCCATTTCCAGAGCTCCTCTCCGCTCGAGTCTTCATGCTAAATGATGTGTAACCTGTGGGTCTTGGGCATACCAAGATTTTGACAGCTGCAAATGTGTAAAAAAAATGTGAAGCTGTGCTTACAGACCGGAGCTCACATTTTCCCTCAGCTGCTTGTTCCTGCTCCCTGCCTTGCTGCTTTAGATGAAAAATTGTTTTTCCATCTTAAGCATCATCTTCCACTACAAAACTTCCTGGCTTTGCAATATGACCTACTGTCATCAGCCATCTCATTTGTCCCACCGACTGACTCTAGGCAGATTAGTAGTCTGCACGTGTGTGTGTCTGTTGAAAGAAAACATTTCTAGTGAGGCATCCCATCACACCTGCTATACCCGCAATTTTCCTTGCACCCTGTTTTATGGTATGGGCAGAGCACGTGATGAGCAGAAAACAGCAATTCCAGTTTATAGAGTTTTCAGACAGCTACATTTGTGCTGGAAGGACTGATCCATGCTCTGACCCATCTGGCCAGATGCAGATCCAGTATTAACGGTATAGAGCGAGGGCCCAACACCACCTTTATTGGATGTGGTCTGTGGGCGCCAGGGATGATTTTTCCCACGAAGTTCTAGCTGTTGCTGCAGCCAGCCCCTGGCAGAGTCCTCACAGGGCTGGGCTCAGCTCCCGTGAATGTTCTCACTGGCCAGCTGCCAAGGAGGTGCTGATGGGTATCACCTAACGTGGAGCAGATGCGAGTACCTTCAAAGCCAAAGTGATAATATGTCTATCCACATCACCCGGACAGTTAGATAAATGTATGAGTGGTCAAAGCAAGTCCCTTGCCCTGCTGCCAAAGCCAGCTAAAATTGGAGATGAAGCTGGAGGATGCGACCAAGTACCAGTGTGCACAACTACAGAGTCACTTTCTTTTAGACCTAACAGAGCAAGACGACCAGCAGTAGCATTTAAGCTGTGCAGCTTATTCTCTTTCCATTACTGTAGACCTCTGCTACAGATTTCCAGGTCCCTCCTGCCCAGTTTCCAGCTATGGCTTTCAAGACACAATTCACATGTCTTTCTGAATGTTGCAGCAGGCAATGTGCTATATTGATATCAGTGTAAATTGCTAAGGAATGAAGAATACAAGGGCACAGAGCAGAGACACTCAAGGTAAATCATGCTACAAATGCTGTAAGTCTGCTAAGGACCTTGAAGGGAGCAGATGTTCTTCTGGGTTAGGGAAACAATGGAGGGACATTAGATCTGCATTCAGCTGAGGCTCTGTCATTCCAAGGCAGTGATTTAATGCTTTCTTATCGTCTGAGAGGTACAGTCTTTTATTTCAGTTAACTCTTCAGATAGCTTAATTTCTTAATGTTTGAAAAGGACTATGTGATATTTAAATGGAAGGTGATAGGAAAAGACAAAGTGATATCCTAAAATGTACAGGCCATGAGTTTTTGCGCTACTTGAAAATATCACATCACCTGGAATATATCTTAATAACTCCTAGGTGGAGCTCGTACATTTGGCTGACGAATCCGAACATTCAGAATCACTTACAAAATGTAACCAGCATGGATTACCACTGATTTTATCAAACATGTTCAGTTGTTCCCACATAAAAGTGAAAAAGAATCTCTCCTTTAGGTAGAAAATTTTTGTATGGGAGATTCCCAACATAATGGGGCTTTTCTAGCAAACTTGAGGAGGAGGCTTATATCAGGAAGGTAACTATCATGAACTCTGATTGTGGCTGCACTGTAAATGTTTCTTTTCCAAGTCGAAAGTAAAAGACGTAGCCACAAGAGGGAGGCAGAACTCCTATGCCAGCATAGTAACCCCAGCGGAAAACAAAATAAATCAGAGCAATATGTTTCAAAATTTTCCCTCTTTATGCTAAAATTGTCCAGTAGCACTCTCATTGAGAGCAATGACTGTTGGCTGTAACTTCGATAAAAGTAGGTTCATAATGCATAGTAAACGTTAAATTATTAACTTAAGCTGAAAATTAGTAACCAGTACATCTTTTTCTTAAACCTAAAAATTAGGTAAGAAATTAGTTCAGGACAGATTGAAACTGATTTTCATGTGCTTTTTGTGGGTGCTGGGAAGGAAAACTGTCCCCATGCTGTAAGGGATTTATTTCAAAGGCATATAGTTGTATTCTTGCCAGAAGTATCATTTTGTTTCAGGAAGGAGACTTCTTATAACAAATTACTTCTTAGAAAATACAGCAAAGGATGTATTTAAAACAGATAAGGCACTATCCTCAAATGGTGCTATTACTAATCCTATAACGTACTTTCTCTGGGCAGCAGGCCTTCTAGGTTCAGGGAGCTCAGCAGAGAAAGAAATTTGTCTGGAGGGAGAGGGCAGGTCTGGTGTCTAGTTCCTGCTCCAAGGTCTATTTCCATAATTTACTCAACAGCATTTCAGAAACTGCAGTCAAGGATTGACAAACCTGGTCAGTACTCTAAACCCTCGAAGTCTTCAGTCCCTCTTTCCAGTCACCTCTGTCCCGGCCCCCTAGGTAGCCTCAAACCAGGAGGAGAAAGGAAGCCGAACGCTGTTGGCTTACCTGCCGTGCAGTGCTCCGACCGCTGAGCAGGTTTACAGCACACAATGCTCATTCTGAGCACGGCAGCAGGTTAGAATCCTCGAGAGAGGGAAGGTAGGAGAACGCTTGGCTTGAAAACCCAAGCTGGACTTGGCTATATAGCTGTCTAGGACCGCGGTAGTTTGGGGCACGCGCAGGAACAGTAGGTGTGTGTAGACATCGTTCACACAACTTTATGAGAGCTCCTGGGAACTTTTGGTACTTCCAGAATGAGGCGGCAGCTCCATGGGGGTTGGGATGGGAGCCGTGGGCTTGGCTGCCCGGACCCAGACTTAGCCCCAGTGGTGTACTGCGGGGCGGTGGGGGGTGTCTGTCTTAAAAGACTGGCCAGAAAATAAAAACAGTCAAACTACTGTTCTTTCCATCATACAATGCATAATTGTATAGGCCTATGCATGCCTATACAACACACACGTATGCTTTTGTTTTTTAATAGACAGTAGTTAAAAGTTATCCTTTTACAGCATTTTCTGTTGGAGGTAATTAAAGTGCTTTATGGATGTAAATTTAACCTGATTCTGTGCATGACTGTGCAGGCAGATAAGGACTGCTTGGGTGAAAAGAGCAGTCAACACCACTGAAAAATTAGTTTGTCTGTTGGCCTTTTCTCAGCTGAACATGGAATGAATTGAGGTAGTCAGCTCTTACACCCAGTGTTGAGATCTAATGTGTTTTCAGTACATCAACAGCAGGCCAACTTCTGCATGGGTTCACAGTCCTGAAAACCAGTGAGACTTGTGTTTCATTGAGTCTGCCTGATGCAGCGGGTCAGCAGTCCAGGGAAGAACCTGGCAGCTTGCAATGACCACTAGAGAGCAACAGTCCCTGAGCTCCGGCGAACCTGTGAACACACAGATAAACGCCTTATCGTTCCCCTCTGCAGTTCACGTCTCTAGGTAGGACCCATACCACAAACCACAACTTACCATGCAGAAACGTCACGGTCAACTCACACTTTCATCATCCTGTGTCGTTCAGGTCCTCTGGCCCTGTACAATTTGAGAGCTGATTTTGACAATCTGGTTCAGTTCCAAATCCAATTCTATTTGTTCACATAATATTCATACTAAATTTGTTACTGACTATATTTTCCCTTTGTTCCCAGGGTCAGTGTTTGTAGACCAGGACTCCCCAAGTCACATTTTTTGCATAGTTCCTGACTTGGCATGGGACTTCATGGGTATTAGCACACATTTTTCTCTGTCGAGCTTGTAACTTCAGCATATCCTATTTTGCCACCCGCACTCCCCTGGTTGTTCCTCTCGCACCAACTGTCACTTCCCGACTGCCAGAGACATTTCTTCCTCCTGGGCAAAGGGTACCTGTAACAGCTTGGGGGGGCGGAAGCCTGCTGACTGATGCAGTGCAATTCAGACAAGATTTTGATCAAAGGGAGGTGGGGACAGAGGATGTAGTGATGAGTTCTATTCATCTCTTAGCTGAAAACTGTCTGCAATTTTGCTTTTACTTCTCTTGACCAGAAGCCAATACTCTGCTACAGTTCTGCCTGCATCTGTGTGCTGACATGGGGTTTTCCCATTTCTTTCCTTTTTAATCTGAGTACTCTCTGTATTAATAGAACTGCTGAACTGACCATGCCCTAACAAATTTCTTTGCTTCCACACAGAGGAGTAGAGCTCTCCTTTTCTGTTCTGCATAAGGGAAACCATTACAAGAGAGGCTCTCACCTGAGGAAATTTCTTTCAGCTGTATTCACCCTGTATTTCTCCTATCCCTTCAGAAGCTTTTTAGGCCAAGCTGATTGCTCCCAGTTTATCTACAGCCCCTGGGGCATCAGCAATGGGGAAACTGCAGAAGGCCCCGGACCAGGGAAGGACGGGTCTGCCACGGCCCCTGAACCCCAGCACGCGTCTGCCCCGTGTTGTGGCACCCCAGCGCAGCTGCGGGCCGTGTTACAGTCACCCCCCCGTCAGGCTTTGCTGCCCCACTATTCAGGGTTGAGAAAGACACCTTTCATAGCTGGTGTTTAAAACACTATTCCAGCTACTTTTTTATATATGGCAGTTGCTGTTAGGCTTCTAATACTGTGACCAAAAAGACAGGAGTTTTTTCTGGGACTGGTGCGCTTCATGTTTCAGACACATCTGCTGTGGCACGGACCTGCGCCTAAGATGAAACAATGGGCTGCTTCTCTCTCTTTTGCTTTACCTCAGCTGACCTTCAGCAGCTTTTGTCCTACTTATAAATTTACAACGTATCTGGATTAGATGGTAAGGGCAATCATGGCAGCTAAGAGCACTGGAAGAAAATGGGTGGGTTTTTCTCTCCAAATTGTGCTCTCACTCCAGCGATGTCTTTTGTTTGGGTACACATTGTGCTGGCACTCTGACTTCTCCATCTCTTGTAGGATGTTATTTTGGCTTGTCTCGAAGGACTGCACTATTGCCAAGGAACTTTGAGCTCCCTGGTTTCAAACTTTCAGCTTTTCCTACAACTCTCTCTTTTTAAAACCATTTTGCATATTATGAAGCTATCGTGGTTAATATAATCCTACCCTCCCAATTTGATAATATCATTTCCAAATGTCACTGAATATAGGATTTATAGTAAATAAACTGCTATTACTAACAACCCCTGGATCTTTGTATTTAACTTTCCTTCTTTCCTCTGGCTGACCTGATTTACTCTTGAATAATGAACATGAGGCATCGTTCCCTCTGTACCTCCATTTTCTTACACTGTAAAATGATTGACTTACTGTCAGTTGTACTGAGGTATACTATGGAGAATGTGCTGAGCTCAGAGCAGTAATCTGAGCAGCCCTTATGATGAGTATCTCATTTTCTTTGGTCCATGAGACTGCCCAGCGCTTCAGCCTGATTCAGGGAATGCTTCTGAGAAAAAAAGCAGACTGCGCTGGTCTCAGTGACTACGGGAGAAGTGGAAAGATGTATGAAATGATACGTGGCTTACTCAAGTTTGAAAGAACACAGAGAATCATAGCAGAGGACTCTGTACATAGTTCAGACCTTATCCTTACACGTGCCTTGCAAACAGATGTTCTGATCACAGGAAGACACTGCCCTCGCAGGTACTCCTGGGTTTAGCCGTCAGAGGACAGGAGTAGAAGAGACCCACTGAGCAGAAGCGTCAATTCGCAATTACAGTGTTTCAGGATGGCTTCATTCAAGTGTTGGATCCTCTTCTACACTATGTCAGCACTGCTCCACACGCCTGTGATGTGGCTCAAGCTCTAGGCCTGCTCCATTTCCTTTGCAGTCTATCGTTCAGCCTGGATGATCAAATGAAATAATCTCTATTCTGTATATAGTCCCATTACTTCTAATTTATGCCCTTCTTTATGTCATTCAAAACACTCCCTTCTCCTCTTCTGAATTCAAGACTTCTGACTTCTCAGAATATACAGCACACACAATTTCAATTTCACAGTGAAAATGTGGGTATGCGGTTCCATCTTAACATTTATTTAAGTTTTCCCATAGTTCAGACAAAACATGACATCCCATTTCAACTGATAAAATAAAAAGAAAAAAAAAAAAACACTTCTACAAAGTTAGCCAGTGTATAGACTTTCTTATTTTACAAAACAAAAAGGTAGGAACATGTTACAAAGTAATCATCAAACCAATCAATGTCAATAGTGCAAAGAATGAATTGCAAGTATAGGAGAGAGAGGGAGGGAGGGTAGGACGGATGGGAAGATGGATGGATGGATGGATGGGTGGGTGGGTGGATGGGTGGCTGAACAAAACAGGAAGGCTGGGAACAGCTATGCCTGTTATCACACAAAATTTCGTATCTCGGACAACTCATGATGTAGATCTAACTTTTAGTGGCAGAAAAGGGCAAGAACTTAATCCGTAAGTGATTTCTGTGTGCTGCAAATTCTTGTGCTGGCCAGTTCTGCAGATGAATACAGCTATAAACACGAGCTGCTAAGAGTCACTGAAAGGAATTTTTCACCCTCTGGAACAGAGGTGACCTATCAAGGGCTTGATTAGTTTGTGTGCATTTAAGGGCCAAGGAAATGACTGAGAATTTCATGCAAGCAACAGAGTAAGTACCTCCAGGCTGAACTTTGTACACCTTTTCCTCTTGCTTTCATGCTCTTTTGCATGCAATTGCTATCTATCCTGGGAGGTGAATAATCAAGAGGAGTTTTAGCAGCTATGAAGTCATGTGGGCAGGCAGACCAACAGGTCTTGGATGTCCTGTCAAGTAAATATGTCAGCCAGCAACCCACCAGAAAAGGTAAATTATTTCTGCAATGTTTCTGATGATACTGCTACAATGAAGAACCTAAAATCTGTCTCCTTCATAGGGTGACTAAATTTGAGTCTAAATAAAATAAAGGACAAAAATAACATCAGTCAGTTACAGTATTTCTCAGCTGAATTTGCCCATTTTCCTTTGCTAGCAGAGTGTCTATAGTTAATAAATGTAAGAGGCATTCACTAAAATAAGCTCATCAGCTGCCCGGAGATGATGTTCATCTTTACCCCTTGTGATAAGGACTGTTTAAGTTTATTTTTCTAGGGAAAATTCCCTGCAATACCTCAAGTCTTACCACAGTACAAAAATGAAACAAAACCATAATGAGAATTAGAAAGAAGGCTGAAAGTGGGAATAGCTTCAGGGAGTAAATGTATGCTTACCTTGAAGGCACATTTCCTGCACGGAGTGTTTGAGTACTACAAAGCTTTCAAATAAATCAAAGGACAATGATTGTATCTTTCTCAAAAGGAGTATTAAATTGAAACTACTCAAGGAGATTTTTCCCTAAGATTTAAAAAAAAAAAAAATCATCCCCATTACAGGCATAGCTTGTATCTAAATCATTTCTGCTACTCTCAAACTGACAAACCTCTCAGCTCTTTTCCCCTCACTCCCATCAACAGTCTGTCCAAATTACTACTGTACCCCTATGGATGAAGAGTATATGGTTCATGAACATAAAGTTCATACGTGACAGTATCTAACAGTGAAAAATTGGCACTGTTTAATCAAGCAAGAACAGTGGAAGCCTCAAAAAGGGCACTTAGGATCCCAGTGTTCAAATGCTCAGCACTCATAATGGTGCTGGACTGAAAAAAGAATTCAGTGGTGACACCCAGTGATACCAACACTAGATTTTCTAAAGATTTTGGTTGTTAGTGGTCTTTTGAAAAATCAAACTACTTAATCTAGTGCTTCAATAGGAAATAAGATCTTTTGAAATGCTGGCTGAGGTATTAATCCTAAACTCTTGAAAATTCAGTGGCAGGTACATCAGAAAAATATTCTCCAGAGATCAGAACGGATTAAACAAGCTTTTTCATAACCCAGAACACTTTTCCAGTTTTGCCTGCATAACTCCATGAGGGTTGGAAGAGATACTTCTGTCGTATAACTAACTACATAAGAGACATCAGGGTCAGGCCCATACTCTTTCTTTAATTCATTAACTTTGAATTAAAAAACAGAATCAGTGATGAAGAGGTAGAGAAATTAAGTAAATCCAGAAACCTCCAATATGTTCATCTTTCAATTTTGGGGGCACGAAATATTCTGGAGTATGATGGAGACTGAATAGTTCAAGAATTCAACAGAGATGGAAAATGATATTCCTTCGATTTTCTCCCCTCTTCAAGGAGTACAACATAATTTTGTTTATTTGCTATTACTTATTTGTGTTTTCAAGGGCTGGGGGCAACAGGCCAGAATTCAGACACTGAGCCTGCAGGTCAGAGTAGAACATCTCCTGACTGTTCCTGTCACAAAACAACATTCTCACACTTCCTCAGCAACATCTCAGCACTCCTTCAGCTTGGTTTTGTGGGATTTCTTGCTGGTCCTTTTCAGAAACTGTACACGAGGAGCTGCAGTGAAGAACAGGAAAAACACCCAGAAGTTCTTTGAGTGCCTTTGAAAAGAAGAGTGAATTTTGTAGAGAGGAGTTGCCACGCAACTCATCACAGCCAGCCTGTAACAGAGCTGAGAATCAGCCACGAATTCAGCCCCGTGCTCTCAGATATTTCACAACCTATAAAAAATAATAGTTCTTTGCACTTTATCAGTAATTTTAATCCACTGATCTCAAAGTGCTTCATAAAAGTTAGTAGCATTCTTCCATTTACAGAGAGGTGTTGCAGATGCTTAGTACTAACTGGTGTGCTCCGAGGAGCTCCCTGGGCTCCAGTAGGACTCCCTGCAACAGAGCATTACATGCTCATTAAGAAGTCCTAGAAGGACCGAGACTTTACGTATTTACAGCGGTGCACCTGTGTAAATACGTATCACTAGGTTGATGTAGGCCTGAAATTTAGGTGCATACAAAAAAGCATTTATAAGTTCCCTATAATTTGTTTTAAATTCTACCACTACCAGTTTTCGACACAATGGAATTAATCTCATGTTTTATTTGGGTTTTTAACATTGTAGTGATTTTTATAGGAGTCACAGTGAAAGTAGTAAATCGAGAGCGTATTCATTTTTGTTATATGAAACGTAAAATAAAATAAATTTATAAATTTATAAAAAAGCTTTCATTTTAATTCATTATGATTTTAAATTACATTGCCAAGGCTTTCCAAATGTGTGATTTTAAAGTCAGCAGTAACCTTTCAAAAGATAAATGATTTAATAAATTACTTTTTTTACATGTAAAATTACCTCGAGACAAAATATTACACAAGCCATGGAAACAACTATAAAAATGGGTACTTTGAACACTGTTTTCTCTGAAAAAATATATGAATGAGTGATTTTTGCCTTCTGCATTTTTATTTAGAAAAAAGTTTTAAGACTTGCTGTTACTTTCAGCTAAGTGGAGATAAAAAAATCTCCGTGATGGAAGCTTGTTGTTAATTTTTGAAAAGAGATTTTGGGTCCCAGTTAGTGGGGGTTTTATAAAGATACAAGTTACTTATATTGTAGGTTCAAGACAGAACATGAAAGTAATATTGCGCTGGACAGACTTCCAAGAATTTTTAGGAAAGCAAACAACATTGTCTGTTAAAGTAACTGTGTTCTGACATTTTCAATAACCACTCACCTTACCCATCCAAGAAAACATATAAAAAAAAAAACAAACCCCAATGTTTTTCCCTTAGATATCTTTCTAGGCAGGAATGATCTAATCTTAGCAAAGTCCCTCCTGTATCACCTCTATTATAACACACATTCCCTATTACTAGCAGCCATAACCATATTCAGTCAAGATAACAGAACAGCCCAGACTAACAAATAAAAATTTTAAGAAATAGCAGAGGCTTTCCTGTAACTTGTGCAGACCCCATGAAAATGTGCACAATGACATGTTGTCGTTCAGGGGATGAGACAGGAAGGGGTGAATAGAAGAACAGCTACATGATTAGCTGTCCTGTCTGTAGGTCGTCTGCTTGACCATTTACTATGTTGAAGACGCAGTTTGTTGATTCTTCAGCATGATGTTCAGGGTTTTCACTCTGTTCACCACTTCAGAAATGAGATTTTATATCATTTTTCACTCGATGCTCCCTGGGTTTTATTTGGCAGTTCAGAAGGAAGTGAATCTGCCAATGACCAAACTGACAGGCATACAAAAAAAATGCTTAATGTAGAAGGGCAAGACTCTAAGTGAGATAAAGGCTGCTTTCTGGTTTGGCTGTGATGGTGTCCAGACCATACTTCAGTGCGGGACCTAGATGGTGAAGAGGCAGAAAAGGCAGGCTTGTCTGTTATACGAGTCATTCTGTCTATACCCCAAATGTACTTAAATCGTTCCAGCAAAAGCCCATGGGTCCACTCCAAACAAACCACTGATGAACTTCTTCTCAAAGTACGGATCATCACAAGGAAAAATAATACTCTTTAGAGCATTATTTTAACAGTAGTACTCCATACTTTTTTAAAGAAAAATACCAAAACCCTGCAAGTCCTTTCTTCCAGGTCTGTTAATTTGACCACCCTCCTTGGGACTTGCAGACTGATCTTCCTTCACTGCGTAGCACATTCATTGACATTTGCAGTATCTTCTCCCTTCAGATCGTCATTCAAGCTTTTTTTCTGCTCTATTTCGACCTGGCAGAGGAAAAAGAGGGAGAACATTTGTAATGAGAAAGGAAAACAAAAGATTAAAAAATCTTCCTTAGTGGCGGTTCGTGTCCTGCTCAGGTGAAGAAACTCTTGGTAAACTGAGAGGGTTGTGAAAAGAAATAGGCTGAGGAGGGAAAGCTGGATTTTATTTACTATAAGTGTTTTCAGTCTAATCCAAACAGTTTTATGATTCAACAATGTCATGACATCATTTCCAGAAGAGATAATGTCATGCAGAGAACCGGTCTCACATAATTTATATTCATTACCATCCCTAGCTGTACTTTGATTCCAAACCCAGAACCAAATCTGCAGAGGATAGGTGCTTTCCTAAGTGAGAGCAGAAGACCAGCCTCAATTTTAAACTCTGCAAAGACTGATGTATAAAGCAAAGAGATTCATTTTCAAAATGCACATCTACATTTGTGTTCTAAATTTCAACACCTCCGAAAACTCAGCGATAATCCAATGTTTAATTCTTACAAGGGATACTTAGGAAGATCAAATACCATCTCCATGGAATTTAAGAGACTACTAAAAATGTAATTACAATTACCATTAAAAATATTTGCCATGAGAATCTTTTCAGTATCTCTCATCATTGCTCTTAAGGAAGGCAGGTAGGATGCCAATTTCTCTGCTGAGTGATCAGCTAACATGCAAATTTTGGCATACTGAGATTCTTGGCAGGTATATACGTAGTGCATTTTCCCATCTGCTCCTCTCCTTAGGGCAGGCAGGAAGAAGCAATATTTAAGTAGAGAAATAATGTGATCCTTTTGTCTGCTGTAGCACTCCCACTGTAGCTGCTGTGAAGAGCAGCAAAACTCCCTGCTCACACGCTTACCGTACCAGCAGTACGTGTATGCTCTTCCACAAAGCAACTGCAAGCAAGTTTATGCCATCTTTGCTGAGGGATAATCCACTGCTTGTTTGCCAAGAATCAATGGGCTGCACATGGGTAGCTCCTGCACAGAGCCTGGCATGTGCCAAATTCCCACCTCAGCTGCCCATGGGATCTTATTTGTCTGCCCACACTTTTCAAGACAACGAAGCGTGCAAAGTAACCATGGTGATTGCCACATGCTCAGTTTTACCTTGTAACTGTAGTGTGCTGAATAGTTGACCCACTTCCTCACGTCGGTCTTGTCCTCAACAGAGATGGACCGTACAGTGGCTTTGGATGCAGAAGTGGTGGGCATGTCAAATTCCACATCTACATAGCGGACAAAACTGGAAGGCACTTCCCGGTCAGAGCCAAGCTCTAGGTGACAGAAGAAGCAGTGAGGATGGCCAGAAGCTGGAAAAAGAGCAAACAGACATGAAAGTTGTGTTGGACGGATCAGAAAACACAACATCTAGAAGGAAGCGACATCACAAAACTGCAAGAAACCAAAGAATCTGCCTGGGTGAACTAGTTCGTAGCAAGTGACAGTATCTTACCTGTTTCAATGTTGCTGGAGTTTCCAGAGGAATTAAACAAACTGCAAAAAGGACTGCCAATCACTCTAGTTTGCTTTTAGTGGGTGAAAATACAAGATGTAAATCAAGCACAGTAGGGTAAAGGTATTTCCCCTCTTCTGATTCCCCCAGTGTATGTAACACGCCAAGTACATTGTGGCACATCTTTCTGAAACGTCATGTATTGATAGTAAGGAAAGGTGGGATTTGGCAGATATTTCACATTTATTTGAAATTGTTATCCCCATTTTTAGCAAAAGAAAATATACTGGATAAGGTTAAATAACTTTCCTGGATTCAAAAAGCAAATTTGTGGGCAGCTTGGAAATAACTGTTTATTCCTTACTCTAATCCATGACAAGATGGCTTCGCATTAAAGATGGCAAGGTGAGGAAGTAATCATGTTTAGCTCTGTCATCTGTAAATGATAACCTTTGTTATTATTTTTTCCCCTTTGTTTTTCTGGACAGCAGTGATGTTTAAAAATTAAAGTAGGGACTGCTAGTCAAGCTAGGCTGGTTTTATTTCTGACTGCTGCCAACTCCCTAAGCTCTTGAGCAAGTCGTTTAAGGTCTGCGCCTCACTTTCTCTCTCTGCAAAATGAGGATGAGAGCCTTCAAAGCCACCTTGGGCTTTCTGATTGAAGGGATCCTATTATCTAAGTATGTGTAAATGAAAGTAACGTATAAATAAATGAATGGCATCCTGGTCTGCCACTGTTACAGGCTTTAGGATTTCTGACTACTTGTTCATTGGGAAGGTTCTTCTCCGTACAGCTCAGCAAGGTGTACAGGACAGAGAGAAGGAAGGAGGAAGGCAGGCAGAGTGAAAAGAACTGGGTGGGAAAAGCCCAGAAGCTCCCCCTGGGAAGAGGAGGAAAACACCGCCTGTGAAGGACTTGCAAGCCTGGGCCTTGAAAAGGAAGTCAGCTCCTCATCCAGAGCCCAAAAGCCAGCCTTGTTGAGCTGAAGCTTGAAAAGCAAGATGTGGGATTTTGAGATATTACTTGTCCCAACAGGATGAAATTGAGCACTCTTTAGAGGGCTTAGGCATTGCAACATCCCACTTAACCTCTGAAATAGAGTTGGAAAAAAATGTCAACCCAGTGTAAGTCTGGATAAAAATTTCATCTGGAGTCAGCCTCATAGTGCCAAATGGTCTAGCCAGAGTTGCCTCACAACTGGAAGGTTTATAAACTTATGTCTGTGCAGCAAATCCAGCAAGAGGCTATGCAGTTCAGCAGAGACCACAGAGATATGCAGCATCACAGCTGGAGCCAAGTTACGAATGCGTGCGTGCAGTACCAAGCAGATACAAAAGCTCGGGTTCTGCAAGCATTAAAATACATCACGTGCTTTTCATCAGGATTAATTATCCCAAGCAGAGCTGCCCTGGTTCTAGAGCGAGATGGGATCTCTCTCTGACAGCGCTTCGCAGCTTTTCATACCTGGAGCACACTTTTTCTGGATAAAAAGCAGCGGTGCACAGCAGACCTTCAAGAAGATCCCACCCACCACGGGCTAGCAGCAGCCCCATGTGCTCTCACGGAGAACACTGTGCCCTCCAGCACCGCAGGGCTTTTGCTTCTGCCCAGTTCTTGAGCTTGGCTGTGGGGGGCACACCTGCGGCAGCAGTGCACTTCAGCCTCTGCCATGGGACGCTCGGGTGCCTCTGCACATACCTGGGAATCACCGCTCTCTGGCACTGCGTTATGAAGATGCCTAAAAATGAGTCATCCCTCAAAAATCCCGTGTTCAGCACTCAGTGCTGGCAACCAACTCCCAGCCTCAGGCTCCCCATCCGTTCGTAACTCTTTCCTCACCCTGTACCAGTCTCGGCAGACTTCTCATTGTAATCCTTCCTGCTCATCTGCTTTGCTATGCTTTTCCCCTCCTCTAGTTTGCCGTGGGTTGCTCCCTCCTTCAGACTGCCTGGGTGGCAGCGGGGGCCCACAGCAGCCCAGGAGAGGCGGCTCTCTGCCGTTCAGCTCGCGCCGCTGCACTCCTCAGCTGGCATGTGCTCGGTTGCTTTTGGGATGGACGCATGTGAAGGTAACGTTGGGACGTGTTTAACTGGGCTTGAGCACACGGCGTGACAGGTGCTTTGGAGATCTGAGCTTTTAAACTCTTCATAATTTCAACTGGACACGTGGAACCAGCAACCACTCTTCTAATACACCTGAGATTTTAAAAAAAAAAAAAAAAAAAAGCAGGGGGGGAAATGAAGGGAAAAAAAGCCAAAAAAAATTAATGCAATGCAATTAACAAAGCAATTTTTCAATAATTTAATTTCTTCTAGTAGGAGTATCCACTAACAGAAACGACCATGCACAACACTCAAAAAAATGTGGAAGTTATTCATTTAAACCAGCTCAGCACGGTAGGCAACCAGATGAACTGATTAAGAAAGCAACTCCTCCACTGACGCTATAGCAAGAATACCAAGCACATCAGTGTTCATTAGTGTCCCGAGCGTGAGGCACACAAGGCACAACTTCTGTAGACTTTCTCTTTGTTCAACAGGCTCATTCAGAGCTCTTTCTGAACAGACAGGTACACTTTTCAGTAAAATCAGGAGGAAATCAACAGACTGCTTTTGTTTTGCATCTCTTGCTTCCTTGAGCTACTAACGTTTCATTCTAACAATCAAGGACCTGATAATATAATTCATATATATGCATGGGTTACCGTGATTGGAGGGAATCTGTTCCAAACGACTCTGATGTCCCAACATCAGGGATTAAATGATTTAATTTACTTCAGAAAGTATACCAGGCAGCATGCCTGGGATCCACAGCCAAACTAGACCAAAGTTCAAATATCCAGATCCAAGGCTGTGCATGAGCGTTTTCCCACGATCAAAGACGGGGTAGATGTTTTCCTAATATTCTGCTGGTGGATTAAAAAAACCCAAACATATGGAGGCCAGCCAGCTGCAACTGAGGTTCTGCAGAGCCTGTAAATAGGCTTTCTTTATCAACTGCTTTGATCATATTAATTGTGAATATGAGAAGGGCAATAAAGTTTAACAAGCTATTTTGGAAAGGATTTCAGCAATGTGCTCAGTAGAATCCAGTCCATGGTTTTTTCTTAGGTCAAATCACAGTCAGAGTACAGACACTCCTTCATCTGTCATACGCTTTTCAATGTCCAGTCATAAGCAGACGCTTTGGCTACAAAATAATACAGACAGTGCTGATAACAAGTTCCTATAGTGAGAGTGCAGAGGGCCCCATCCCATTAGAAAGCACAAAGAGAAAACATTTGGGTAAGACAGCGAAGCTGCTGAAATAATTCTTCACAATTTGGGAGCTAGGATTCTCAACCTGAGCGCAAGCAGTGAGCTTCGGGAGGGACCGGCCCTCCTGCCCTGGCCGTCAGGGCAGACCACAGGCGGGGCGGATGGTGTCATACGCCTCACGTCTACACAGAGCCAGCACCAGTCTGCATTCAGGGAGCGGAGTGAAGCACAAGAGGTCCAAGTGGCTACCTGGAGACCTCTGGAGTCCCTGGGATCACGGTTGCAAGGGACTGATGTGTCAGAGCACGCAACGCGGATGAACAAAGGGTCCCATCGCAAGTCTGTGCCTACATATGTACTTCTTTGATAGGCACACGGGGCTGGCAGATAGGCACGTGTGCTGGAGGCAGTCATGCAATGCATATGCCGCAGGCCGTGTGGACAACTTGTGTGGCCTCTGGAGGCAGGATGGAGCTGGAGACTGTGGCTACCTGCAGCGTTTCTCACCAGCTGCAGTGTGATGCCACCACCTCTCTCCTGCTCTGTTGTCCCAGGCACCAGAGCAGTTCATTAGCAGACCAGACCTGCCACAGTAAGAGAGCATGAAGTGCGAGTCAGGGGAATATTTTTATACTTAGTGCTTGAGAACTGCATCATTTATCGGGACTTCTGCAAATAGGTGGAAGTGAGTTATTACATGACTTGTGGATAGGGCTGGATACAGCCAAGCATGGACAAGGTTGGCAATAGACCACACATCAGTGTCATATGGTCAGAAGTGTATGTGGTCCATCAGGCAAATCTAAGAAGAAGTGGGAATCAATGCTTTTGAGTACCACTTACCTCCCTCTTTGTTCGCCACATACTTTGAGTAAGGAAAACCACGGGACTGTCAAGAAATGTAAATAGTCCTTGAGAGGTAAGGTCAGATTTAAACTACACTTGGCCTGCCCTGTCATCACTTTGGGATTCCCTCCCTCTCATGTACCTCATGTGTCCTGGCCAAGACAGTGCTTACAAGGCCCTTCCTTTCCCTGAAATTACATCTGTCCTGACCGGAGGGGTGAGGACACTCTCTTCCTCTCAGGATGTAAACAAATACTAGCTGCCCTGCGTTCTGCACGGTGACCGTGATGCACAGATGCTCTGCGGCAGGGCTCCAACAGCAGCGCCAAGTCTGTGATGCATTTCCCCCTGACACAGGGTATATATAATAAAACCTTACACCAGGAAAGACGAGATCAAGGAAACAGGAGACATGGATCAACTTCTCCCTCAAAGTTGCGATGGGTAAGGGAGCATCACCTCGCAGGAGGCAGTGAAGCCAGGAGTTCTGCCTCTTCTCCTGTTTGCTACCAGCGTGTTCTGTGATTATGTTAAAGTTTGGGGGCTTTCGTCTCCCCAGCTGTAATGTCTATACGGTATATGGAGATCTTTGGTGAGAAGATGCCACAGAAGGCCCAATTTCACAGCATCTTGCTCCCAGAGCTCATGCAGATGGCATACTGAGAGTTTCCTCACAAGCATGTTATTGCTCATAAACAGTCTGAGGTTAATTTTTTATTGCGATATTTCTCTTGAGTTCCCGAGCTCGCTCCCTTATGCCCCGCACTACAGAAAACACGGAGCCTTCACTTTTGTCAGTGATATCCCTCTGGTGTAAGCTGGCGTACTTAGGCCGAAATGTGATCCAAAAGATTAGAAGACTTGGATCATTGTTTTGCTGACGCTATAGCTCAAACTCAGGAAAAACATATGTCCTTAGAAAGTGCCAAATCTGGTACAACACTGAACTTTCAGGGAACACCGAATACGGAAACCCGGTCACCCAGCTGCATTACTACAGCATTAACACTGAAAAGTGCATCTCATTTGTAAAAAGCTAGTCTAGATCAGAGAAATCAAGAAGCAGAATTCACTATGAATAAAAACAAACCTGAGTTGTCTAGCTTTACTGCACACCATGGATGAAAGGCAGGAAGTGGAATGACTGGCAGCGATGGCCAAAGGGAACAGTAGCTTGCTCATATTATTTGAATTTTTAATTATGAACATGTTACCAGAAATGCAAACAAAGGCTTGTGCGTTTTATGTTGGTATACTCTCTTCAGGTTTAAGCTGTATTTACCTGTCTGCACTAATTACAGAAACATAGCCACAAACTGGTGTTTGGAAATTTTTCTTTTTTAAATGGTTGCACAGTATCTTCTGTCCTCTTACAAACCCCATTCCAGACACTTTGTACCACTTAGTTGTGGTACACACGTTGAAATATATAGCACTGGCCCAGTATGCTTGGCAATGCATGGAAAAGAAATCACATGTGCTGGAACTACCGCAATTTATCTGGTCCTGTCATTCAGCCCCATAGCATAGTATCTTGCCTTTGCAACCTACCTGAAAAAGCCCTGCTTCCAATAACAGTGCTAAGCACACAGAGGTGTTTGATGCCTAAGTCCCATAACGTACTCATAAAAGCAGAGACAGAAAGCATATTTTTGCATCTGGAAAACCTAAACCTGTTTTTATTGTTAGCAATGTCTGTAGGATATGTAAAACTACTGCAATGAAGGGTCAGATAAATGCTTCATGCAACTAACTGATGTCCTTTGGTATACTACAGAGGATGATTTATCCCTCACCATGTAAACCCAGTATTCCCTATCTTCCAAAATACAGTTTACTTCCAAAATTAGTTTACTCCTGCAGAGATGGTACGCACCACTCACCTGAATTTTTGTCAGGCAGTCGATTTATCCTCCACACGATGGAATTAAAGGCATGCTCATATTTGGCAGTTCCCAAAGTTACTCTCATTACTGGCTCAGAACCAGACAGACTGGTTGATCCAAAAGTGGCCCCCTTGTTCACCTTGGCTTTCAAAGATTTCTCCCCCAGGACGCTCTCCCTGCGGAAGTTCTTCACCCACTCGTTTGGCACTGGGTAGCGGATCATCACATTTTCACACGGGACCTGAGTTAAAGGGTCACGGTTGGAAGAGAACCCGGTGGACATCATCAGCCAGCTCTGCACCTCCACCTCAGCACCATTGATGCTGGCAGCTGTCCTCAGAGTAAAAGGCAAAGTTTTCTCAGCAAAGACAGTTCTGAATCGCATCAGTTCAAACCGGCAGGCATCCAAGGGGTTGAACAGGATAATACGGGAGTTATTAAACATGTCCTCATCCACACATGAATGGAACCGACAGCTGTATAATTTAATCCACTTAGTGGTAGTAGTGGGCATAATATCCTGCCTTGCAACTATTTCATTCCCTTTGACCAGGATATCGTTAAGGCCCAGTCTGCATTCTGCCAGGCCAGAAAGGAAGCTGAGAACATAGATATGGGTCAGCACACTGTGCTGGAGAATCACACTGTCTCCTTTGGCCAAGATGCCATGAAACTCATCCCTGACATCAACCGTGATTTCTTCTTCTTGATAGTTTAGTCCCACTGTGCTCAGATCTGTTGATGAGGCTGGCAAGCTCATCAATGTGTCTTGCACAGCACTGATGAAGCTAAGGAAGTCTTCATAATCTGTAGTCCCAAGCTTGATAATTTGCTCTCTCTCTGCTGTGTGAGCAATGGCTGGCTTAGGCTGATACTTCTTTTTCTCCTTGTAGGTTGTGCGGTCCAACCGCACACTGTGTATCCTTCCATTCTCATCATAGTTCTGGAGTTTGCGCTCTGAAATCTCATGATTGATTTCAAGTTTGAATTCCCGGAAAGGCTTCTCCAGTCCTTTCTCATAAAAAAGCTGTATACATCCACTGTCAGTCAGCTTGACGTATATTGGTCCCCAGTGCCTGGATGACATAATATTCTTCTTCTCTGGGATCCTGAGCATCATTGGCCATCCATCCTTTGGCTGAGCTGGTGCCAGGTTAAATAAGGCTGCATCCAGATCATATGGCATCATGGGGTCATCATCAGGCAAGGTAGGGCTGCTCACACGATCTGGGTCTCCAATCTGGAGTTGCTTGAGCTGCTCTACAGCATCTGTGTGGGTTACACTTTTGTCTGCCTCATGGAAACTGATGGTATCAGGCTCTTGATGGAGAACAATGAGAGAGTCTCTTTGGCTTTTGCCTGGAGCACTGGAGACAGAAGAACTTTTGGAACGCCTGTCTCGCTCCTCAAAGAATGAGCTGAATGGATTGATGGGTGAGGGTTGGACATCTCGCAGAGATTCATCCAGGAAGGGATTAGTAGCACTCCATGGTGGTGAAGGCAACTTGGTTAAGGAGGAGAGATCTAGTTTTTGAATTTTGGAGAGGTCACCTAATGTGCTTTTAGGACGTTCTCTTTTCTTAAAGGATGTAGTGAGGTTAAAGTTAACATCTGGAGTCTGTGGTTCTGCAGGTGGGGTGTCTGTTTTCAAGGGAGAAAGGTTCTGCGGTGAAACACTGACTTCATTGTCATCAAAAGTCACCCAGCTGGGAAAGCGAACTGTGGTTGGGGTAGATGAATGCCCATTCATTGAGGTGTTGTTCAGCTGCCAGTTGACAGCCTCCATATCTACCTCTTCATCTTCCTGGAGAGACGAGGAATTGTCTTTAAAAAAAGAGGGGAGGGAAGGAAATTTCAGCTAATTATTCTGAAGCTACCTAGTTCTCTCCACTAAAAGAAAAACACAGTCTGCACAATAGTTTGCATGCTCAAGAAAGGCCTATTCATATGCTGGGCAAGAAAGATAATCAAAAGACTTGGCTAAAATGCTGAAGAATTTCTGGCAAGAATTAATGAAGAAACAGATTCAGCCAGTTTTAAATGGACAGTTTAACACAGAAAAGGAATGCAGGAAGAAATGTGAAAGGAACGACAGCAATGATTGTATTGCTTTCATTCAAATATAATGACCTAAAAAAGAAACTTAGCCCACCTGTTGTAGTGATTTTTTAAAGCTTCCCTCTCTAAACTTTCAGGCGGCATTTCTTCTCTCCACTTATCTTCTGTCATTTGCCTGTTTTATTCCCTCTCTCCCTTGTTCTCATTTTTTTCCCCTTCTGTCCCCATCCCCTTTGCTCTACAGAAGAATCCAGTGGGGAGAAGGAACGAATGCTGAGGAAGAGCACTTCTCCACTCCATCCCCACATACTTGCCTGCACATTTGCTGTTACCACAAAACCACATGGGGATACGGTGAAGGCACCATAAAAGGTGCCTAGGTGGCATTTTTGCCCAGGATGTGTTCAGTAAAGAGACTCTGGTTTATGAAAGAGTCTGCCAGTCCTTGGACGTCTCTGAAAAATCTCTTGGAGAAGCTGTGATCTAGGGATGTACGTTAGGATAAGGAAAAACATATTTTTGACATGTATTGTGGAAGCTGACCGCATCCTCCGTCAGGACATGGCACCTTTGACCACTATTTTCCTAGTTTCGGACTCTGCCAAGACACTTCCCAGAAGCCTGCATCATGCTGTGCTATTTCAATCCCAGCTCTATCTGGAGGAGATAGTGGCAGTGTTAATAAGGTGTTTTCCAAAATGAGCACAAATTCTGGCAGAGTTCAGAAATTAAAGGGTTTTCTTCCCACTGGGCTAATGAATCAGAGTGCTCCTCAAAATGAGCAGCCAGCATGAAATTATACTCTGCATCTGCACCATGGGTTTGTTCTACATATGATACAGCAATGCTAGCATTTGTGCCTTCTGTTTCTGATAAATCTATAGATCCCATGTTTTACACAAGTCACTGTTCTTCAGTACAAGCAGAAAAGTAAGTGTAAAATGTAGCACTTCGGTATAGCTGTACACCTATGAGGTAAGCATATTTTACAATATTAACAACAACAACAAACTATTTAAGTCATTATTTAAATTGCTACCAGTTCCCAAAAAAGATGAGCTTGACTTCCATTCTGCCTCAACCACAATAGACAATTTGAATTTTTATGTCAGTTACTATTTAGAATATGAAATAGGGATATTCATGTTAGCCAAAGTCCTGCCATTAGCTCATTATAATGTCTTTAGTAACTTGATTTTCTGGGCCCCTCAGCCCAGCTCTATGGAAGTTCACCCAACCTTTTGATCTAAGGACAAAACACATTGTGCAAGTTCTAAGGGTTATTATAATTGAGAATTATATACGGAGCAGAATAATACCAATTTGTTTTTCAGACCGCAATAATAACAAAGCAAAACCAAGAACAGATAGTTTTTACAGACTATCCATGCATTTCAAAGTGTATCTGAAAAGAAGTGGCACTATCTCAATTTTTCAGATTTTCTTCTCTACCCTGCCCTTTCACTCCCAGCTCTGCACAATGCCTCTCTGTAGTCCCTGCTACTGGTTGCACCACTGGGTACAGTGGTGGGTCCTTTATCTGTTAAGTTTTACCACAAGACTATAAAGAGATTTGTGGGGGGGAAAAACCAACAAGCCAACTGATTATCATCCACAACCACACCCTAAGTGAGAAAGTAATAAAAAACCCAACAAGAATAATCTGACGTTGTTCTGATCCTCAGGTCCACACCAGTACCTTCTGTGTTGTCTCATGCCTTTCCAGTACCTTGGTTAGCAAGCATGTAATCCTCTGAAGCAAAGCAAAGGCAATGGAAAGATGTGAGAAAAGTCTCTGTTTTTATGGTATTTCTGGGAAAACATTCCCCATTTCCTTTAGGACGTCTAAAAGTCCTATGTTGATAAGATCAGGATTTCTTAAGAGCGTACTACCTCTTTGCCATCTGCAGTTATAATTTTCCCCTTTCCTGTATTTTAGCTTTTGAATTGCAGAAGCCAAATGTGATTCCACAAATAAAGTATTAACACTGCTGGTAAGTTTGAGAGAGGCAGATGAGAAGACTTCCTTGACAGTCCATGTGAAAAACACACAGAAATCACCTGACAAAATTTCTTTCTAAACTGAACAAGTTTTATAAAATAAATTGCTTATTTGGTCCATATGCCCAGAAATACAGAAGAAACATTACGAGAAGATGACTTTATAAATGTAAGCATTTATGACTTTATAAATGTAAGCATTTGTGTAATTTTATTTTCTAGAAAGATCAATAAACTATTATTTGATTTGATATGTGGAAGTGTCAAATCTGGGAAGTGAAATAATCTTTCTTTCCCAAACTAAAATCAGAAGTATATTCTTCTGCTGCCAAAGAACAATATGTTCAGATTTACAAATATTTGAAGAACACAGAGGTGGTTCTAGAAAAGACAGGTTTTTAGCTTTGTCTGTAAGAGAATGACTAATAGCAGGGAGGATAAAAATAACAATATGCTAATGCAGCTAAGCATCCAAAGAAAGTTCCTGAGAACTAGATGAAATAGTGTGTATATCCCAAGAGAAATATTGGCACCTCTGCTGCAAAGGCAAATACAGCATGGTGAAAAATCTTGACATTGCTAGAGGATGGCTTAGACAATGACTTCAGATTTTTCCCTTCTTGACCTTAACGAGTTCCTCAACATGGGTGATAATGTTTAAAATGCAAATGTCCTTCAATTTGGCAGCACCAAATGGTAGTAGGTCTGGGAGAAGACACTTAAGAAAGCGATTCCCTAGATGAACGTTAAGTTCATTATTTTACTTCTTGCTTTCATAACTGTTTTCAAAATTCCTTCCTACAAAATAAATCAAGACAATCGCTTGCTGATGGGGTGCAGACAGGCTTCAACCCAGAGTGACTCCTGACTGAGAAAGACTAGATATGCATAAAAAAGGGAAGAAGTGATCAAAACAAAGCACTTGTTTTTTCCTTCTTGACCAACTGACTTGCTTTCCTAAGCAAATGACTTTGACAGGTGTTTACTTTGTAAAATTAAAATATCTTTCAATCGTCTGACCTTGCCAGATTCCAACCTGTCAGCCAGCTACAAAACCCAGGAGCAGATTTACCAAGGAGGTGAAGGGGACAGTAGCTCTGTCTCCTTTCCCAGCGACACCAACACGTGAGCTCTGGGTCAAGCAGCCTCAGGCCGCCCACACAACTATGCACCTCTGCATTCATTCCCCCACGTAAGTGGTGCCTGCAAGCCACACTGGCCATACCTTACTACACCCATGTCTGAACATCCTTACCAAACCATTAAATAATTTGGAAGCTTAAGTCCCTGATGAACAATAAGATGCCAACCTGCATTGTAAGTTGTTTGGTTTTTTTCCCATCCACAGGCTTCTTAATGTTTTGTTGGCTTTACAAGTGTTCAGTAGCAAAAGGGTTAATAATTCCTGTATGGTAAACAGTATTATGTTATAATGGCTGTAGAACATCTCATTATGATCAGCCTCGTGACTCACTACAAGGAAAGAAGGCTTTGGTTCTCTTTATTGTTTCATCTTGTCATTTTTTCTGTTTAAACCATTTTGGCCAAACCCACCAGGTAATACCATGTTACTCATGCCTGGGGGAAAGGCACCCATCCAGCTGCTAAAGGACTTTGATATTGCAAACTGTTCATGACCGAAACTGTGCCACAGAAGCAGGAAGAAGATCTGAGTGTGTTACACACCTTTCAAAAAGAAAGGCAGATAACGACTTTAAGAAATGGATCTGAGCAAAAGCCTTCATTTTGACATTTCTGAGTACCTCTCTATTTTGCCTCTTGACAGAAATTAGCTCAGAGCTTCATGGCGTGACTGTTTCTGTTACCTGAATACATTAATTTACATTTAATTCAGATAGCTCTACTTTACACTTCAGTCTGTAGCCCAGGCATACCCTTAACATGGTCACACCTTCCAAGGGGGTACTTGCTTCCTTGATGTAGCCAACACTAGTCCCTCAAAGTAAGCATTGCTAAGTTTTCTGTTGGCATAGCTGGATCTATTCTAGGAGGCTTGCTGGGAAAGTAATCTACATAACATCCACCAGACATTGATATACAGGCAAGTAGTACTTCAGACTTGGCCTTTAAAGATCAGCCAGGTCAAGAGGATGCCAGCTGCAAAACCTGTAGTGTCTCTGTATTCAGAAGCAATGATAGAAAAGCAGAAAGCGCAGATAGAAAGAACCTGGGAGAAATCATGGACTAGGTTGTCGTGCAGTTAACTCTCCATGACAAAGGTTATACTTTCACATACTTTCTGTGACGTCCGTATCTGGTCATTTCCTTGCATTTCTTTTCCATATCCAAGTCACAACAACTGTGTCTGTACGCTTTTTTTCTGGTGGTCCGTCACGTTTCTGATCCTCCCAAGACAGATAGCGTAGTTTAAAGCGAGTGGGCTATTGTTCTGAGGGGATACAACCAGACTCCTATTTCCAGCCTGGCCACTGACCTGCTACGTGGCTCTGAGGAAAACGCCGCATTGCTTTCACTCTTGCAGTTTCTGGTTCTCTTCCCACTTTTTGTAATTATTGACTATAAGAGTGTTAAACGTGGAACAGTGATTGCTCCTCTGTACTACAGCATCCAGCACGTTTCTAGGACTCTCACAGAACACAGTGTAAGTGTGTAAACGTCACAGAGTTGGATATAAACCTATAAACTGATTCGATGAATATTTCTGTTATAACTATGCACTTGCAAAGAGTTTCAAGTTTGGTACAAGCCACGAAGCCAGGCCTGTTTTTGTAAGCTTTCCTGTTTATCACAGCTCTGTTACTGGTGGAAGGTCAAATGTGTCACTGCTGCAGGCATCAGCGTAACTTTCTCTAGCCAAACAAAGCTACAGTAGAAAAGTGCCATGGAAATCAGTTGCAAGAATCTGCAACTCAAAGCACAGAAAGCTTCTTGTCTATGGGAAGTTACTACCTGCTTATTTTGCACAGAGGATATCCCTGTGAGGATAACAGTCATTATCTCCACATGCTTCCTGGGTACCTATGCTATCAATCAGCGTATGGTAACATTAAGGGAATACCTAGAAATGTCCTCGCCCAGCTTGCAGGACACTCTCTTCCCATAGGCTTCAGAATAGACTTTGAAGACAGAAGAAGAGGCAATTACCTTGCCTCTTTGCAAGAGGATTATGGGGAGGGGCTGGAAAGCCCCAAAACCCTTGAGCACCAACACCCAACAGGCTTGCAGATCTTGAGTGTCTCTGCAAGATCTGACGTGTGGAAGAGATGACTTGCCCTCTAACTTCTGCTGCTGAACACACTACATACAAAAATGTAACAGAAATCTAGTTCTCCAGTGTGTTGAACTGTTAATACAAAAGTTATGATTTTAACTTCATCCTTTATGGCACAGCTAAGAGACTTTTCAAAATCATCACAGACTAAGTAACCGCAAGAGAAGGTGCAAGATGAAAGACTGAAGTCACAGACCTGATCTCTACTGTTCCCTTTCTTACTCCTTCTCCTCCCACCCGACAGGCTTCTCAGATCATGTTGAATGGATTCATCCTTAGATAACTTTTGAGTTCATCATACTCTGTCATATTCCATCACTACATCCCTTTGAACTTGGGTATCTAAATTCAGGCCATGTAAATCAGTGGCCTGATTAAACCTAGTGTAGTTTTATCCCAAATCTGCGGTAGTTCTAAGCTGAAGTACTAAATAGGCTGTTCCCAGCAGTGGGTTAATGACTACTTAAATATGATTCCTGTTGCTTGGTTAACTATTGCAAATTCATCACAGGTCCCAAAAGAAGTTTAATTGTCAAAAGAAAATAAATCAACTGAAGTTACAAAGAAGTTATATCACAGAGCTTCCAGCTCTATTTAAAACATAACGAATTTCCTCTACATTCAATTAATTTATCCCCACGAGTCTCTAATCTTCATAGGCACTGCTATATTTCATTTTAAATGGAAGCCATCATGCAGATACTAAACTGAAGATGAAACAGAAGCAAATTACGACTCAGCCTCTCACAGCTAGATTGCAGCAGCCCTCATGCTGCAAGAAAACTGTTAAAAAGGACTGTCCTCCATGCACTATCCTGAAGGACCCTAGCAGTTTTTTTGGACTTTCTTTGTTGATGTTTTGACATTTTCTTATTATTCTACAACTACACAAACATATGTATTTATGAGAAGGTAGGACTACTGCATTTCAGGCATTGGTGCTCACTGTGCTTCATTGCCCTAAATTATTTGCCTTGTGTCTCCTTCACTGACATTGCCTCTTGCTGCTTGGAGAGGGAAGAGAACACCTTCCCAACAACTGAGCCTGACCTAACCATTAAGAAACTGATATCGGAGTACCCATAAGAACAGTGGTAGTTGCAGCTGGAAGTTTCATTGCAACCAGCTATGTATGATGCTACCTCAGTGCCTTTTTTTGTCTCACCTGTTTTCCACTCCTCTGTTTATCTTTATTCAATTGGAGAAACTAATTAAATGAAGCCTGAAATTCAGTCAGAGGCCTGTCATTATTCCTTGAGTAAAGAAAACGTTCAACATCACAAAATCAGTTTGCAACTGAGAACCTTCCTGCATGATCTAATTTAAAAATACTCAATATTTTTACTGTGTTATGTTTATTGAGTAGTTAAAACTCTGGCTTAGGAAAAAAAAAACACATTTCAGATGTGATATAGAATAACTGAAACAATATTTCAGCAACTCATAATCTATGTACAGTTGACTCTCCTTTTCCTTGTACAGATCTCAGCTATGCCATCTGCTCTCGGCTATAACTACAGTTTTGTAAAAGTTTCTTACATGTTCTGCAGTCTGTACTGTGCAGTAGGTTAGGCAATCAGAATGGATCTGGCTAGTCTTAAAACAAAACCAAGCATCTGTAACACACCTCGTGCACAAAACCGGTAAATTAGATTCCTACAGCAGATGTCCATATTCAGAAAATGTGCTTTCCAAATACACAGTTTTAGTCTGTGAACACTTAAAAGTTAGTGTACTAATACTCTTAGACAGAATTACATTCAAGAACAAACACACAACTTATACAGAAATCACCAAAACGTTGCAGCAAAAATAGATAAATAGCTCTGAAATATAAGTGCCTATATGCCTGGGTCTCCAATTAATACCAATTTATCAATTGAACAGCAGATTCCAAATTAGACATAGTTCATGCAAGTCATGGACAAGGTTGTTAGTGTCTTGAAGAAACTGTTAGATCTTCACATCAGGTAGGAATTACGTGGCGATAAGTTAGAGGCAATAAGGAACTTTAAAAGGGAATAAAAATTCTCCTAGCTATAGTTAGAAGACATTAGGTACTCTAAGAAAAAGCATTATTTATCATTTAAATCCAGCTTTCTCTGATTTTTTTTTCAGTATAGAAGGCTACTTTAGAAAGAAATTGAAGTAAATGCGTATTGTTCTTGTAACATAGTTATAAAAAGTGGAGTTCTTCTCTTACATGTTAAACAATGGTAGTGAATGGGTTGCAAAACTATTACAGAAAAGAAGGCTTTTTGATTCAAACCCATTTGAGAGTCACAGATCTAGAAAGCACGTGTTTCTCCTGAAGATCAGTTCATGTGCTTCCATTAGCTGGCCAGAAGGTGGTACATTAAGACTGATGTAGTTAGAGGAAGTCCTCAAGATTTTTACAAGATTTAGACAAGACTATGCCTGTTCAAAGAATTCACAATATATATGTGACATAATACTATTGTTTTGTAATTAGGAATCATTTGAGCCAAATTAACAGATCTCAGGTAAGTGGTGGAGAAAGCATTAAAACCTGCTTGTTTTTCCTTCCTTAGAACTTAATTCTATTAAACAAACATAATATACTCATAAAGTAAACATCTTAACAACTAAGCATACCTACATGATTCACTACAAAGCAACTTCATTTCCATCCCTGAAGACATAGCATAGATACAACTGACATACTTTTACCACTGTGTCATCTAACTTTGTTCTCAGCAAGGTGTGCTCAGTCCAGAGGTTACCAAGACTATGACTACACCCCAGCCTTCGTCATTATTATTACCAGTGGAGTACTTACGCTAGGCTAGACAAAGCCTGTGTGTAGGGGTACAGGGGAGAGCTGGGAAACATAAAGCTGAACCTGTTCCAGAAGAGGGATCGATAAGAGAGTGACGGGTTCTCTCGAGAAGAACAAATCCCTCTGCTTCATCTTTTATCCAGAAGGAGAACAAGGAGCAAACGAGAATAACGGAAGACACGCACATGACTTCTTTCAAAAGCAGTTCCTTTCAAAGTACATTGGCTAAGATAAATGAAGTCAGTTTGCCTCTTTGGACTTTGCTTCTACCCACAGAGGTCTGCCTCCCTCTGATTTTAATCAGCAGTACATAGAGCATATCCTTCAATAGTGGAACTGCCACCGAGATGAGACCACGGAGCTCGTGAAGAAATATTCTGAGAGCAAATAAGGAAAGACAAATGCTCCTGCTAGCTCAGGATGTTTCAGGAAGTTCATGATATTTGGTAACCAGAATAAATCTGTAGCCAATCCTACAAATGCAAAGACAATCCCACCCATCTTGGGGACCTGATACTAGCGTGCGTTGAACAAGCTCTCTTTTGCAAAGAGCAGTTACATAAATCTCATACACAGACAATACACTACTTCATTATGTCATAATTTTACAAGCAATACATAATGGATTGATAGCAAAATACAGAGGTTTGCAGACCTCTTAAGGTTTGTCTTCAGTGCTTGAGATAGTACCATGTGGAACAAGCCTGACATTTGCAGTACCAGATTGCAGGTGAAAACATGCCAGCTAGTGGATCCTCTCAGAGTTTGGGGTCCCATTAAGCGGCATAACCTTTGACTGCAAAGCAACACACTATGGCCTCATGCATCAAGTTATGGATCCAAAAGGCAGCTGCAGTATTGCATAAGCATGGGGGTCTGGCTCTGTTGAATAAATGCGAGAATGTTCCCATAGACATAGGAAAACTGAAGGCAGGAGACCATCATGGGCATTAGATGTTTGAAACAGTCTGGGTTTGCTATTGCCAGTCCGTCAATTCAGTAACTCTACTGGTAGTGACCACAAATGGTAACACCAGCTGATGACCACTTGGTAGTTGGTGCAAAATAATTGGCTGTCTCTGATTCCTAGGTGGGCAGTTCCTGCAGACTGAAGCCAACATCATCCCAACTATCTGCTCAGTCCTGTGCTGATTCTGTAGCAAAAAAAGACAAGTCAGTACACAGGGATGTCAAATAAGCCTGTACCAGTGCTCAATTCACTGCTTACAAAAATAAACACTGATGTCCATATCTGCACATCATTTAGGAGGCAGGACAAGGTGTATCAGGGAGAGAAGGAATGTGTTTTGCTTGATAACTGACATAGAGAGGTACAAAATTAAAATTTGTATTGATAGAAAAAGATTTAAACCTCTATACTGCAGAGAAAAAAATGATGGGGGAAAGAGGAGAAGAAAGAGACATTTATTATTTTACATCTTCAAAACGCACTATTGCCCAACACTTCTGGCTCCCCACAACATTTAAAAATAGTAGCACTAACTTCCTCATTCCTGCACCCAAGGCATTTCCCAGGATCAAGTTTTATATCATATCAAGTCAGCAGCTCACATCCTGTCTGCCAGATTTGCCTGCATATCTCAGGTCATCCGGGCAAGAGGTAATCTCATATTTATACTACCATTACCCTGAGCAATATCAAAATGATTTACAAGTTATGCCATTGCTGTTGTTTAAAAAAACCCAAAGACTCATTTCCCAGTTTCTAATGTAAGGCTCTCTGGAAACTTCAACTTCAGATACATATTTTAATAATTTAGTTACCTGATTAACTGTAAAGACAGATTTGTTCCATAGACAACACAGGTGATACATACTTATAAATTATGGAAGTTAACAGTGCTCCACTTTTGCCTGAAGCTTATGCTAACATTTTTACCCCCTGTAGCTTGTCATGCAAACATTTTCTGTTTAAAGTGCAGAGAAGACCATGTAACTATGTGAGGGTAGCCAGTTTGGCCAGTCCTTCTTGACTCAAAGCATGTGGGAGCTCCAGACTACAGTGAAGTTTTATGAATTAACAAGTGAGGTGCTCAATGCAAAGGTGAGAGGAGCTACGGCAAAGCCATGTGTAGGTAAAGTTCTTTTTTTTTTTAATTCCTCAGGCTCTTGGCTAGTCATGAGCACCAGAGACCCCCTGGACTCCTACCACGATGATTATCTAATCGTCCAAGGAAAGAGTCATCTATCCTGCTGTATTTTAAGTACTTACCTGAGGTGCCTGATTTAGGAATCTCATCATTAGAAGATATCCCATCATCCCTGAAGTGCTCTTCATGACTGGTCTAGAGTGAATTTAAGACACAATCCCTTTCTGAAGAGTTCCTTCTTCCTCCATTACTATAGAAATTTTTTTGATACACAACACAAAGGACTGAAGGAGACTAGCTGGAAATAGTCTGAGAAAAAAGAAAGGACAGCCTGATCTACGTGTAATGCCTGACCTATGTAGATGTCGCTGAGGATGCTCCTGCCAAAGCAACACCCCCACCTTCAACAAATAATGATAATTACAGGTGCTTGAGAAGCAGCATGATGCAAAGGATATGACATAGGAATGGGTTGCAAAAAGCCTAGGTGCTAATCTGCATGATGTGATTGTGTGACCTTCAGCTAGCAATTTATGCCCTCTGTTCCACCAGTTTTCCCTCTGTAGCAAAGCAAAAATACTGATGTAATGGAAAGTGTTAATGGCTGTTGTCAAGTGTATTTGATGAATAGGCTATCATAAGTCATGTGAAAGCTTGTGGGCTTTCTAGGGACCGGGCAGGATAAATGGAATAAGCAAGGGAGCTCCTGCAGGGAATAAAATAAATGGAGACAGTAGAAGCTGTGGCCCTTGGCTGAGCAAAACTTAACTCATGCGTGCCAAGGAATTTTCTTGTGTACTGGCTGCTTGCAAGTAGGTATATCTGGATGAGAAAAAATAGAAAGGCAGAGGAATTGCAGTAGAAGGCTAAGACTGGATGCTTAAGTACAGGACTGGCTGCAAACTGCAAGGAGAAATGCTGGGAATTTGCTTCTTACTGTTTGTTCATCCCATACGCTGAGAAACAGAGCACTGTGCACATTATTTACAAGCAAGAAGGATTCCACCAAAAATACTGGAGGCAAGCCAAAAAGGCCTCTAGTACCAGTCAGCAATACCCTCTCCTGAGATCTAAGTATGACAAATACTGGTTTTTCTAAAGAGAGAGTGCGTATGGCACGGCTCCCCCTGCCAAGACTGACCTGATATTAATTGGGGGAAAAACCGATGATGGATAGAAAGAATATCTCTTACCAGCTCTCAGTGGAAACTATCATATGCATTAATGATTTAAAATACAGTTATTTTTAATGCATCTGCCTTGCACAATGTTGGAACACTAAAAATTATGATCTGGCAGACATGTTCTTATACAAAAACAAAATACAGAAAATATCCCTATTATTTTGTTAGAAAAAGAGTCTTTCGTGCCTCATTTTGCTTTGGGTAGGCTGCAAGGACTGGGACAAAGAAAGGCCTGAGACACCAAGATCAAGTGGTAAGGTGGGCTGGAGAACATTTATAAAACGAGTTCTTCCAGGAGTGTAAGGTGAGCATGGGGTTGCTCCTCACCCTGTGATTGTAGGGGCAAGAGGACTACTTATACCCGCTCTTTTAAACTGTGCACCTGAAAGACCTACATGTTTGCTCAGGTAGAAATTGGGATGACAAAAGTAGGGCCTATGGGGTTGCTCAGAGATCCCAAATAGGAAAAGCTTTGCATTGGGTGAAAATACTGAGAAAAACCCTGGAGTTTCCAAACAGTTACCGAGACTTGGAAAGCAGACTCTTGCTGCAATAGATACTGAAACGTGCTTGTTACAGTCAAATAGGCACCACTTTATGCTGGAAATAAACTTAAAATTTGTCTTCAAAATCCGTATTACGCTGTTGCTAAAGCAGTTGCAGGGTTGAGTCAGGGTGCTGCACTGCTGTTTCTCAACTCTTGACGCCTTTAAAGATGTGGTTTGGATATACGCTGAGCAAGACGGTTAAGGGAGACTGGACACAGTAAGAAGAAATATTTCCACTGGTGATAACCTAACTTTAGCCTCCTTTATGGTGACACTTAAAGACTCAGGTTTTTTCTCAGTTTTTGTCCGTCCAGGAAAACTATAATAATGTTACAAGGGCTGTCTTGGAGAGTGTTTCTAATGGCACGGCTGTATCGGCAGAGCGCGCCTGCCCTGCCAGTCTGACTAGAACAACCACGCTAACGAAAACTTCAGCCAGCTTCAGAAACTAACGGAGCTGACCCAGCTCACCCTTCGTATGCACATAACAAAAGGACTCCCACGGATGGCGGAAGACAGAAAACTTGTCAGCATGTTCATCTAACTACATTTCAGTTAACTGCTCCCGCTATAAGGTCCCCTGACCCAGTCCGAGAGCCTTGTCACCATCCCGTGGTGCTATCAGCACCTCATCTCCAACCTCAAGGCAGCTGCCGACCAGCCCGGGAGGCTGTTATGAGGGAATGGCTTGTTTTACGACGTACTGCTCTGATTGATGAGGCCGTTCCCCGCTTTCCACACTCATCTGTTCCAGGTCTGGAACTCCCTTAGCGCAGCCTTTTCCTTCAGCCCAGGCTCCCACCATAAAAGCCCAGCTGTTGTGCAGCTATTCACAATTGCAGGAAATCAACAGAACCAAATACTGGGCTGTTATCTTTTTTATGTCATTTGGAGTTTTGTTTTGCCTTTTTGTGTGTGTGTGTGTGAAGCCACCACGGTACCCGGGATTATTCAGAGTCACTCCACAGAAGCAGCCAAACAGAAATGATCCAACAAGCCATTTCTTCCTCTCTCCCTTGGGCCACGCTAGTTTGATTACAGCAAACAGAAAGGCATGGGCCTCCCTGCTAAATGTGAGAGTTTGACCAAAAGAGACCCATGCGTGAAGAATGGAAAGACGTAATTCACGATGTTATCACAGCACTCTGTGGTGAGAAGTGAAGAGGAAACCTATGCTTCCTTCCTCTCTGCACTGATTGTAACTTCCCATCTTCCCATCTCTAGCAGGCATCTTCCCTCCAAGCTACGATTCTGCCTGGGGGCAAAACACAGGGTATACAGGGCCCAAATTCCCTTATGCTAGTCCTGCATAACTTCTCAACCACGCTGATTTCTTTTCTTATCGTTAAGTTTTAGCTTCCCCCATCACCGCCTAGTCTTAGTTGCGTGTCCTCTTTCTTCCCCAAATGATGCTCCCTATTCTTTTGATGGGGGTGCAGAGGGGGAGGAATTCAGCTAGTGGCTTTGCCGAGTCATCTTTTTCTTTGTAACATAGAGACAAAGAGTGGAAAACATTAAAATAATCCTGTGGAGAAGTAAAGAAGAGACCCCAAATGTCAGCCATCTCAGTGAGCTCCTTGCCATATACGTGTATACACATACACACATACACACACATACATGAGAGAATAAGTTGCCAGCTTTAAAGGTGATGAACAAGGAATCCTGAAAACTTCTGTCCTAGGGTAGCAGTTAATAGGAATTAGGCAGGGTACAGGGGCTGGATGGGACGGGGCTCTGATAGTGTCAGAGCAATCCCTCTACGAAATACATCACAGAAAGGTGAGTGGAAACAAACTTCTGCGTTCTTGAAATGCGGACAAGACCTAGCAGGTCTGCAGGGTACAGGACAAGGTTAGGAAAAAAAAAAAAAAAAAAGATGGGCAATGCGATAGGAAACCTTACTGCCTGTATCACCAAACTGCGTAGCTGGTTTGGTGGCGGCTGAGAGACAAGAGCTGAGCACTGAATGTGACTGATGTGAAGGAAAACAACAGGGGCCCCACAGCTGCTGTGCCCTGTAAACAAAGCGTGGCTTTCTGAAGGGCCATGTGAGATTTTGCAGAAAAGCCCTGAAAGAACCGAGGTCTGCCCAAAGGAAACAACAGGGATTACAGAAACGAGGAACATGGGATAATAAGCGAATCTGAAGACTTTGTTGCACTTGCAAAGAAAAGTACCCAGACTATAAAATGAAAAAATAATTATTAATGTATTCCTACAAACAGATCAAATGGACATTCAAGAAATGAATGGGCAACAAACACTTAACAGGTCATTAAAGTACCCTAAAGCAATATCTTATTATATAGTGGCACTGACTGTTGCAGGAGATTTGAGACGAGCTGCCTATAAAGAACAACACTGCTATGGACAAGAATGACTGCCTCAGTTCACTAGTGAGCGTTACATTCTAAGGTTTCAATAAATAAGCTGATCACTTCCTAGGAGAAGAGATTTTTTTCTTCATAAGATAATGTTGCAAAATTGTTTCAGTAAATTATGGAAATGGGGGCTGGGGGAAATTTTTTTTACCCACTGGCTTACTTGGGTATGGTGGATAAAGTACTTAAAGTGTCAGATGTCAGATGGAAATGTACCATCAGCTGACTTCTACTAGGTTAACTACTAGATATTAGAAATATCTAATGGTGCTTAGGAACATGATCTAATCTCATCTTTCGTGCTGCATCTCCCCAGTTCGCAGGTTCGTACCACTCATCTAGGTCACATCAAGGTCAAATGGTGGAAACAGAAAGGCCAGTCATGTGGAGAAGGACGTGCACCTTATGGAAAGCTTTGAATTCAACATCCCTTGTGTCCTGGTTTCGGCTGGGATAGACTCAAATTTCTTCCTAGTGCTGTGTTTTGGATTTAGTGTGAGAAGAATGTTGATAACACACTGATGTTTTCAGTTGTTGCTAAGTACCCTGCTAGTCAAGGACATTTAGCTCAAGAAAAAAAAACAAAACAAAACAAGCACTGGGAGGGAGCACAGCCAGGACAGCCAGCCCAGCTGGCCAACGGGGTATTCCATACCATGTGACGTCATGCTCAGTATATGAATGATAGGCGTGATCCAGGAAGTACCAATCGCTACTTGGTTATCAGTCAGCGCGGGTGGTGAGCAATTGCATTGTGCATCACTGATTTTGTATATTCTATCATTATCATTATTATTTTCCCTTTTCTGTTCTATTAAACTGTCTTTATCTCAACCCACAAGTTTTTCTCACTCTTACCCTTCCAATTCTCTCCCCGTCCCACTGCGGGGGGGTGGGGGAGTGAGTGAGTGGCTGCGTGGTATTTGGCTGCCCGCCAGGTTAAACCACGACACCTTGTGAAAAGGCATTTCTTGTAGGTTTTCTTAAGGAACACGCATATGAGCGCTTGAAAGTCATGAAGGAGAATTCTGCTCTCGCTTTGGCTTAATGAAAGCATGTTTCTGCTTGAGACAAGGAAAGAGATTGTACTGGAAGGGAGTGTGTTTATCTGAAGCAGAATTTTAATGCTCTAGAAATGCTGACAGCTTGGAAGATTAAATCCTGTATTTACTAACTCAGCAGTATCCTCCCCCCTAAATTTCCCCATCATCGGTGCACCGCAACATAAGGGGGCAACCTTAGAAAACAAGTTATCTACTTGACACGTGGCGAAATCTGTGCTTGAGCTCTCTGAGCTGGATGGGAACAAAACCGTTCCTTGGGGTCAACTCTGCCGGTGATTTTGGATATGAAAATTGGTTCACCCATAAAGCAAACTGAAACCCAACTCTGTTATTATAGGATCTGAGCAGCTGTCAGATGGCAGCAGCCTGACTATG
>NW_009218003.1:0-379 GCF_000690835.1 Fulmarus glacialis | reverse complement strand
GTAAGCAATTACTGAATCCCAGCAAAACCTAATCATGCCCCCTCTCCTCCTTCACGAACCATCGTTTAGGAGAAGACAAAATTATCTTTCTCCTCTCTCCCCTACATAAATTAAGGGATTAAAGCATAAATTAAGGGTTAAAACATAAATTAAGGGATTTTTTTTTTCCTTTAAATTTTTAGCCCTGTTTAGTCCCTTTCTTTGTGCCGGGCCTTTTGTCTTCGGGGAAGAGGCTGCCTTCGCTGGAAGCTGATGGAAAGACCACTGTCCGGCAGACAATAGAGCTGTCTGCACACCAGACGTTTCTGCAGGGAGGCAGGGATGGCCGAGACAGCGGCATTCCCGACCTGTTGCTATAGCAGCGGGGTGACCGGGCGGG
>NW_009218002.1:28371-28668 GCF_000690835.1 Fulmarus glacialis | reverse complement strand
AAGATGGCCTCTGGGGCACCCCTGGGGAGTGAAGGTGTCTCCACCAGCTCCGTGGATGCCTCTTTCCCCATCAAGGCCACCGAGCTTTCGTGGTCTCTGCCCTTCTCATCCTTCTCTGCTTGCTCTGCGCCTCCTGAAGATGGCCTCTGGGGCACCCCTGGGGAGTGAAGGTGTCTCCACCAGCTCCGTGGATGCCTCTTTCCCCATCAAGGCCACCGAGCTTTCGTGGTCTCTGCCCTTCTCATCCTTCTCTGCTTGCTCTGCGCCTCCTGGGAGGGTTCGGGGAGACCTGACGCA
>NW_009218002.1:26320-28340 GCF_000690835.1 Fulmarus glacialis | reverse complement strand
GGCCTCTCCCCAGCCCCTCCAGACCTGCCCGTCCCCAGCTCTGACACGTTGCGGCCCTTCTCCTTGGACCAAGCAGTGATACGAGATCAGACCGCTGGTTGGGGATGAAAGGACCTTGCAGACGTGACTGCTCGCTTCTTCCCCGTCCACCCCCTTTTCTCAGGAGGTGAGGAGAGGCAGGGGCCAAGCCAACTTTCTTCTGGAGTTACCAGCCAGAAAGGCGAGTGTCATGCCAAAAGAATGGGGCTGTGGTAGGGACCGGAGCCATTTTTCCACCCCTTACCCTGCAAGAAGGCTGCGGAGAGCAGGGCCGCCACAGGTAGGGTTGGGGAGGGGGGAGCTGGTTTTTATGAGCTGCTTCACAACCAGGAATCGCTTTCTGAGAGATTCCCGCATTTAACTCGCACCCTGCCGGCAGCTTCCTGAACATCTGCAGAGGTTTCAAGGAGGGCTGGCAACCGTGGGAGCATGTCATCTGCCCGCTGCATGCACAGCAACGGGTTCTGCTCTGGATGGTGAGGGGTCTGGATATGCCAGGCTGTATCTTTGAGCACAGGGTGCAGAAAGGGGTCCTGACAGCTGGACGGATAGCAAAGCCAATAGTCCCCCCCAACCCCCCATCGCTGGACCTTTAAACCAAAGCTGAAGAAAGCTGCGGAGACAAACTTCACGGTCAAAAAGAAGGGGAAGAGCCTAGGTGTGCTGCTTTTGGCTGTGGCTCAGCGGCATCAGGTTTGCAAGTCTGAGTTACGGGACTGTGATGAGCAAACCAGGACCTGGTGGAGCTGTGAAAGAGCTGGGTGTGGGGCAAATGCTGCTGCTTTGCTTCAGCCACCTCTGTTCGGGAGCCAGAGACCCCACCGGGGTCCCCAGGGCAGAGCAGCCCAAGGTACAGCAAAGCCCTGTGCAAATTTTCACTCCTTCCTCCAATTCCAGCCGTTCCCATTCCCGTCCTGTTGCCTCCTCGGGCTGGGGACTGGAAGGCAGGTGCTGGCCTCGTGGGAGAGCAGAGATGCGCTGGTGCACATCACTCCCAGCAGCGGCTGTGCTTGGTCCCTTCGGACCCTTTCTGAGGGATGCAGGGGGGGCAACAGCTCCTTCCCCAGCTCGAACAAGCAGCAGAAGGCTGTGTTTGCAGAAAGGGGCCTCATACCGAGGGAAGAAGGGAAAAGAGGGAGCGTGACCAACCCAGGTGTGTTTCCCTGCAATTGCTTAACTTGAGCTTTTTACCTCTAAAAACGTCACGAGATAATTCATGGCACGTCAGCTCCGCATTTTCCATCTCCAGTCGAAGGCTGGTCCTTGGGGCACTGTTACTGCACGGTGCGGCAGCGCCAGCACGGGCACACAGCTGCGCGGGGAGGGGACGGGACAGTTTCCTTGTTCAGACTTGCGGAGGCGGGCGCGTGGCAGGTAATCATTAACACGGCCAACTGCTGTCACCCCAGCTCTGCTTAGCTGGGGCTGGGTTTGCATGGCCTTCCCCAGCCTGCACGCGTGCCCCCCATGCATACACCCCCAGGTGTGCTTCCATCCTACGGGAAGCCAGACGGACCTCCGGACCTCCAACGCCCGGCTGCAAGGGAGAAATGGGGGATGCTGAGGCCCTTCGGAGAGAAGGGTAGGCTCTCCCCCGAAGGTAGACTGCCCCTTTCCTAACACCCTCATCGCAGTGATCGCATTTGGGAACGCTTCTCTCCCCCACCATAAATTTGACACCGGGGCGGCTGGAAAACTCTCATTGCCATGGTTACTGACGGTCCTCGCCGCCGAGACGTGGGCCAAGCGCCAACGCGCCGGGGTCTGGGCACTGAAGCGGAGCGGGCCCCCTCCTCCCAGTCGCACGTCCGCCTGGTCCCTGGGCAGCGGCCCAGGGAGGCCGGGACAATTTGGTGTGCCTTACACCCGCTACAGACCCCCGCTGTTAGCTCTGGGCAGGAGCCGAAAGGCTGAAGGCGATGAAAGGGAGGCGCGGGGGGGGGAAGGGACCAGGGGGCCGGGGGAGGAGGGCGCTTTTCCC
>NW_009218002.1:24962-26044 GCF_000690835.1 Fulmarus glacialis | reverse complement strand
AGCCGGCCGGGGAAGGAGGCGGCTTCTCCGGGCGGAGCGGGGGCGGCAGGAGCGACAGGCAGGCTGCCAAGCTGCCCTCAGGAATCCCAGTTGAAGGTATGAGTATAGCTCCCCATCACCCACCGTATCCATCCCCAGTTCCCTCACCAGCACGCCGTCGGCCGGAGCGATTACCTCCCCTTTGCAAAGGAAACTCTGCAGGAGAGACGGCGTTGGCCGCAGTCATCCTCATGAGTCCGAGGTTGGAAGCAGAAGCGTCCCTAATCCTCCGCTTTTGTAATCGGAGAGGGGTCCTCCCGCCAGAGATAATCTTAGCCCTCAACACTGCAGCCCCAGTGCTCAGCACTGGAAGCACGACCCCAGCGTTCCCCTCTGGAGCTGGGAACGAATGGGAAGAGCCCCCAAGCAGGCTCATCCCCCCACAGAGCTGCGTGGCTGGGGACAGCTCACCAGAAAAAAGGGCCAACAAACGTTTTGAAATTCGGATGCTGCTGTAGTACCCACCGAGAGCTGTGCGGCTGCCGCCGGGGCTGCGGCCTCCCACCCCGGGCGGGGGAAGCGGAGCAGGGCAGGAAGAACAGGGCTGCCAGCTCCTGACTCACACTTCCAAGCCCTTCTGGATCACTTGGGATGGCGGTGCGCTTTCTCCCTGTTCCACGTTACACTGAATAGCGATGTATGCCACAGCGTGGGGGAGAAGGTCTCTCAGGATAAAGTCACTGTATCCAGCAACTGTCCCAGAGGGATGCTGTGCAGGGAAGCGGGCAAGGACCTGGCCCAGCAGGGAACTCCCCAGAGTACTCCCAGTTCAGACGGGAGCAGAAGCCTCGGGGTACAACCTTGAGGGGTGTCCTTGTGCAGCACCCACCGCTTTGTCACGGGTGCAGCTGGAGACAGGAACTAAAACATCCATCTCTTTATTTCAATGACAAGAAACAACAACATCCAAACAGTCCAAGTGGAAAAGCGACGGGAACGCAGGCTCACGCCAGGCCCTCGGCCTGCTGGAGCTGGCACCCTCACACAGTTACAAAAATACAGTCCTACAACAGCATCTAGGAAACACAGACCCTTGCACAGAA
>NW_009218002.1:23702-24946 GCF_000690835.1 Fulmarus glacialis | reverse complement strand
CCGCGGGCAGGGCGACCAACACCCCCTCCGCCTTCGCCGAAATACAAGCTAGGCTTGGAATTGCACAGCAACTCAGCTCACGCGTGCACGGAGGGGCCAGGCGGGGAGGGGGACAGTGTGTCTCTCAACTACCTGTACAAAAACTATAAGGAAAGATACAAAACTGGGGAGAAAGGAGAAAGCTGGGGCTGTAAACGCCTGCGGGCCGGGCTGGGCATCCCGGCTGGGGGGCAGCAGTTTGCACCTTTGAGAAGATGATGGGAACTCCGGCGCTGCTGGAGCATCCCAGCTCTGAACGTGTCAGGACGCTATCGTTATTAATTGCCAATACTGCCGCTGGCCCCTGGCACTCTGCGCTGCCCTGCGCCTTTGCTCCCCACCACAGCATCCCCCGTCCTCCAAAGGAACTCTGCCCCCCCCAGCCAAAAAGCCTGAAGGGTATTCTGGTTCTCTGCGGTATCCTCATACCCCTTTTTTTGGTATCGGTATTAGGAGAGATTTGAACAGTGCCACCCAGCACTGCCCAGCGGGCGCAGCTGGGTGTGAGCGCAGGTGGGACCGCACAGACCCCACGCGGCGGCAGCAGCAGCATCCTCTCCTGGGACCCAAGCTGCGAGCATCAACGCGCTTCGCAACCGCCGCCCGCCCGAAGGCGCTAAGCAGGTCTGCAAGGCCCAGAGCCATCAGCTCGCCTCCTCTGCTGGCACCTCCTGGTCCCAGAGACTGTCAGTCCTGCAAAAACCTTGCTGAAGGGCTGGCTTGATGCCTCTGCAGATGCTCAGCATCCGCAGGGGAGATGGGTCGTGGTGCCTCGTGCCCCATGGCAGGTGGTAGGTGAAATGCCATCCCTTTGCAGGCGTGACTCGGGGCTGGGAGCCCTGACGCTTCCCATGCATCCAAATCCCTCTTTCTGCTAAAACTGGAGAGGGTGAGCTAGTGGCCTGCCCAGGGAGCTTGCGTCTGGGCTGGGTGAGCTCCCAAGTTTTCCCTGCAAAACCCTGAGCCCAGTTTGGGGAATGGCAGGAGCCAGACTCAGAGGATGCGTGTTGACAGGTTGGGGGGGGCATGGGGGGAATCCCTGAGAGCAGCACTGACCCCAGCACTGCCCCTCCAGCCCAGTGCAACATCTAGCATCGCGGGGGGGGAAGCTGAAGCAGGGAGGGCAGCCGGATCCTAATCAGCATTTGGGAAATATAAGGGGCTCCACCACAGCTACTGCCAAGGCCAAGCGCGGCTCTCCACCC
>NW_009218002.1:23058-23448 GCF_000690835.1 Fulmarus glacialis | reverse complement strand
GGCAGGTTGGGGGGGGCACGGGGGGAATCCCTGAGAGCAGCACTGACCCCAGCACTGCCCCTCCAGCCCAGTGCAACATCTAGCATCGCGGGGGGGGAAGCTGAAGCAGGGAGGGCAGCCGGATCCTAATCAGCATTTGGGAAATATAAGGGGCTCCACCACAGCTACTGCCAAGGCCAAGCGCGGCTCTCCACCATGGCTACGTGCTGCAGCAGGCTCGCGAAGAGATGCCTGGCAGACACGGGGTGTGCAGGCTGCCCCCCCCAGCCCTGCAGAGGGAAGGATGGCGGGAGGGCTCGGTAGCCTTCCCCCATAACCTCCCTGCCCTGGGCCAGACTGCCGGCTGGCTGAGCCCTAGAGGCAACCGGGAGGGCAGCGGCCGGCCCGCGT
>NW_009218002.1:21527-22999 GCF_000690835.1 Fulmarus glacialis | reverse complement strand
CTGAGGAAAGGCTGGGTGCGCCAGGGACTTCCCTCCTGCCGCAGAAGGCCCCGGTAGGGCAATGCAGAGACCCGGGGCAGCCCCAAACCGACGGAAGGGAGGAGGAGGCAGAGGCAGTAAGTCAGGGTGCTTCCCTTGGGGCAAAGTCTGAGGCTCACGGCCTCTGCTGTCTGCCCGCACAGCCTGTGCCTCCTGCGGCTGTGCCAGACAGGAGAGGAGGAACAGGAACATGAACCTAGCCAAGCATCTAAAGGAGGGGCACTGCCGGCAGGGAGAGGGGGTGAGGAACGATATCCCACAAGGATCATAGGTAGGAGCCTGCGGAGGGGGCACTGGCATCACTCCCGTGCACAAGGGTGACCCGGGGCTTCAGCCTGGCCTGCCCCAACAGGGCTGCGGGATGGAGCCCATCCAGGGCGAGAATGTGGTGGATGAGGGGCAAAGCGGGGGGACACACAAAGAGCAAGGCTTCAAGTCCCAAATACCCACTGTCCTCATAAACAGAGTCCCAGCCCAGCCTGGGGCAAAGCTCTGCTGTCTCCATCTCCTCCGGGGACCGGGTTGACATCTAGGGAGGGCTGGGCCAGACTCACAGCTCTGCCAGTTGCCATCATCCTCTTCTCGTCCTGCCCGAGCTGGCTTGGGCTAAGGCACGCCGAGCGCTACACAGCTGTCTCCTGGTCCTCCCGCTGGATCATCTGGTAGTGCTGTCGGTTCTCGAGGTAGGCAGCTAAGTCGGGGTCGTTGGCTTTCTCAGCCCGGTGCTTGGGCGTGTCTCCCTGCGTAGGGGAGGCAAAAGATGTCAGAGCGCCGAGCACTGCTTAAATGCTGCCTCGGCACCCAAAGGTGCCCCCATTCCCCCACTGAAAAGGTGGCTGCAGCTGGGTCCAGCAGAACCTGCAGCCAAGCCCCGAGGTAGGCGGTAGCCAAATGCCCAGGTGCTTGCCACGGAGCAAAAGCATGCTCCCGAGGAGCCCGACTTTGCTGCAGGGCTGGAAGCTGTCCCCTGAAGGGCCACTGGCCCCACGTGCGGGCCAGGACAGAGACCATCCCTGACCGTCACCAGCCCCCTGAGGAGAGGAGACAAAGGTTGGTCCCCATGACCTGCTCTTCCCCGGCGCTGGGGAGGCAGGCGGGAGAGGGTGAGGAATGAGGGGTATGTCTGGGGAATGCCCGGGAATACCAACCCCCCTTCCCTCTCGCAGCCTGGCTAGCGCTCCCGCTCCCGGAGGAGGATCACATTTCACCAGCTTATTGCAGCCATCTGGACTGTGTCCACTAATGAACTCCCGCACTCCATAAAAAGCAAATCTGTTAACAGCTCCCAGCTCCGTCTCCTCTCCCCCTTCCCTCCCCCTGCTCCTCGCTTCTCCTCGCCAAGCGCCCGGGCTCTGCCGTGCCACTGAGAAAGGCCGCGGAAACCTGGCACTCTGCCGCTGCCATTGAAAACCGGCCCCGGAAGGGATGCCCGG
>NW_009218002.1:20914-21362 GCF_000690835.1 Fulmarus glacialis | reverse complement strand
GGCAGGGTCTGGGGCCTCCAGGGCAACCTGCAGCCGTATTCCTCCAGCAGGAACAATGGTCAGACATGCGGAGCCTCCGCCGGGCCTGGATACGACTGTGGTCAAAAGCCTACCTGCGCACGGCTGCAGAGAGGCGTGATGCACCAAGAAACCCCCTCTTTTGCACATGCACCCCAAGACCCCGGCATGCCCCACGGTTCCGCACACACGCAGCGGTAAGGAGACCGCTCCGTGCTTCGGTGCCAGCTCTCCTCAGGGGCCTCCTCTCCACAGCCCCTGAACGCAAGCGCGCATTTAACAAAGAGGGGGGGAAAGACCAGAGGAGGAATTGAGTTTCTTTCCTGTCCCCCTGCAGAAGCCCCACTGCAACGCTGCCTGCCCGCAGCCTGAAACCGGAGCTGCCAGGGCCCCTCTGCCCCGCCGGGCTGAGGCACGCCGACCGATAAGG
>NW_009218002.1:17745-20847 GCF_000690835.1 Fulmarus glacialis | reverse complement strand
CAGCCTGCTCCGAACCCGTGCCACAGGTCTGACGCTGGGGCTTCTAACGAGGTAGGTTCGTGCCTGTGCAGGCAGGTTGTGACCCGGGGCCCACGCGAGGTCAGCGCAGCAGCGCAGAGGGGTCCCCAGACAGCTACAAACACGGACACGTGTTTGCACAGGTATGTGCAAGCCCTGTTCCCCGGGGCAGCCGTCATGCCTGAGCGGGGCTCCCTTTTGCACTGGCAGGTTGGGGGCTGCTCCCCTCCTTCAGACAAATGAGGGGGCTGGGGGCAGAGAGTGGCCATGCCAGCTCCACTCTGGGCACTGGGCGAGGCCCAAGCCTTGGCCAGGACCAAGGAGGGAGCAATGGGGAGCCAGAGATTTGTCTGTACAGCATCTCCCTGGCAGCTGGCAATGGGGCCGCGCATTGTCTGAGGCGGCCCCCCAGCTCCACCGGCCTCAGCAAGTTTGTATCCCCCCAGCTGGGCTCCTACCCTGTGTCCCAGACCCACAAATTGCACCTTCTCAGCTTGTTACTACATCTCCTCTGCTACAGCCCACCGCTATAAGCCTCCACCAGACAGAGGTGACCACGTCCCCTCTGCTGCCCGCCAGCCCCGGGAACCTCCTGTACCAAAACACAGCCTCAAGCCCCCTTCCCGCGACTCCTCTGCCAGGGCTGGCACAACTCCCCAGCACCAAGGCATGTCTCAATTAACTCGGCATGCGAGGAAAAGGGCCGCCACTGCCTGCTCCCGCTCCCCGTGGGACGGCTTCCCCCGCCGAGAGGAGCTCCCAGTGCCCCCATCACGGCCGCCTGCGGGGGAGAGCGGGGGGAGCCCTGCAGCTGGGAGGGAGCTCGCAGCGAGAATGTCCTTGCTCTGACCCCGGAGGGTGGGAAGGGGGAGACGGGGATGAGACATTCCATCCCCTCGCTTCTAATTTAATAAAACAACAGGGAGAGAAGTGTGGGGAGGAGAGGGATTTAACCCTTCTGCAGCTGGGCTCTGCTGGGCAAGCATGGGTGCTTCATGCCAGCTCCTCTCTGGCTGGCAAAGACCCCAGCCAAAGCAACCTTCCTCTGCTCTCCTGCTGGCCCCGCTTCTGCCAGCCCCCCAGTCCCCCCCGTCACCTGTAGGTCCGTCTTCATGAGCGAAGCCCCGGCCTCCACGATGTAGTGGCAGATAGTGCGCTGGCGTAAGGCTGCAGCCTGGTGCAAGCTGGTTTCGCCGCTGGGGAGGAGAAAGCGGGAGATGTGAGATGTCCCCCTCCCGAATGGGGACAAGCAGCACGTGCGGGTGGCAGTGAGGGACAGCAATTTGATTGCAGCAGGAGCTCGCGGTGGGTTTCATGCTTGTCCAGGCAGCCCTGGCAGAGGAGGGGGTGCTGCTTGGGGATGGTCAGTCCAGAGTGGACTGGGAACCATGGCTGGTAATTAGAGTGAGGGCAACTGGTAAGTGCCCAGACAACTGGTCATCTCGCCCAGGGTCTGGCCGATAGGTAACGCAAGTCAGTCAGCAACTTACTTCTCCTCTTCCGTGGCATCGAGGATTTCTGAAGGGGCTGTGGAGAGAAAGACAGTGCAGGGCGAGTGAGACCCGGCTGCGGAGCAGAGACGGACCCACCTACTCCCCAGTCGCACTCTGCGTCTTTCCATAGGGGCTGCCATTTCTTTCCATGCTGCCTGCAAAAGTCCTGGCTCCAAAGCACTCAGGCCAGCAACAGCATCTGAGCCCAGCTGAGATCAGGGAAGAAGAGTTGTTGTGGACTCATTACAGAGAAATATCTAAATAAAAATAAAGCAGCTACTATTTCAGTGGGAGCTGCCAAAAACAACAGGTCAGCTGCCCTGAAGGCAGAAGCAGGACACTGAGAAATGTTTCCCAGGGACATGCTGGTGCCTGCCAGGATGCGGCAATGGCCATGGGGGTACCCCAATACTGGCTGACAGATGCCACAAAAAGCCTATACGCCAGAAGGAGGATGTATCAAAGCCAGAGAAAAGGGATCTAAGCCCAGGAGCAGCCCCTCCAAGCAGAGGGTTGGGCTTTTTTGGCTGCCAGGCCCCTTCGCTAAGGGTGGCACTCTGGCCCCAGCTCACCGTTCTCGATGATGTATTTGACGATGTCCTTGCTCCCTGATTTGACAGCATGGTGGAGGACGGTCTGGCCTGAGGAGTCTCGCACCATCAGGTCTCTTCCAGCCCGGTGCAGCTCTTGGAACTACAGGATTGCCAGATTGCTTGGGATGAGTTGCCTTGCCCAGCTTCAAGCCCCAAGCCCCGGCATCGTGTCCCTGGGGTGCTTGACAGGTTGTATGGATATTTGGGACCTGGCAGGGAGCTTTGTCCAGCTCAGCCACAGCGCCAAGTCCCTTCCCTCCATGTCGCCCAGGCGAGGAATTGGGCTTCTTGCCAGGAGCCTGCCTGGTTTCCAGCCACCGCTCCTGGAGGAGGGCCCTCGACAGGAGCTGCTCCAGGGCAATCGCGGAGTGTGGCTGGCAGGGCTTCGGACAGCCCGAGGGGGACGCCAGCCGAGCAGGCTGCGGGACGAGCACCCAGAGCCAGCCCTGGCTGCACATCACAGCAGGCAGTGGGAGTGCCTACCTTGCTGAAGTTGCCGCTCTTGGCAGCTTCTATCAGAAGGTCGTCTGCAAAGAAGGGAGATGGACTGGGGTCAGAAAAGCCAAGCTGTAATGCTGTTTATCTAACTGGAGAGCCAAGGGTTGGGCACCGGAGGCTCAGCAGTCAGCTGGAGTTCCTCCAGGTGCTAACTCCTTGGTCAGACTGGTTTTACATTGCTCCCCCACCTTTAGGCATGTAAGGGACAAGCCAGGGGAAGGAGGGAGACCCCACATAGCTGGGGGCGCAGCCAGATCTCAGCCCCAGGGAGGTGCTCATGCAGGGGGAGCAGTCTCTACCCATGGGCAGGATGACTTGCGATGGAAGCGGGGAGCAGATCTCCTGGGCGTCAGCCAGCAGCCAAGACGCCTCTTACCCATGACTCACTCACACTTCCAGGCACTGGGCTCCGCTCAAGCTCCAGGAAACTCTTTCCATTTGCTCAGCTCGGTGAGGCCCCTGACCTTGTGCTCCCACCTCCAGAGCTCCCGCCACAGCCC
>NW_009218002.1:11236-17714 GCF_000690835.1 Fulmarus glacialis | reverse complement strand
CCCCCCGCCACAGCCCCCCAACCCAGCCCACAGCACTCAGCTCCACAGGTGGGGGATTAACCCCTCTGCCACGCCATTTCCCGCATGGCGGAGTCAGGAAGGTGCCTGGCCACAAATCACTGTCAGGTCTCTCCTGCCCAACTCTGGGGTCACCCGCCTGTGGAGCTCTGCGCTCCCACAGACAGCAGGGCTCCTGCTTGCACACCAGGGAAAGAACAGGCCAAAAAAACCGTGGTGGGGACCCAAAACAGCACGACCTGAGAGAGGGTGCGACAGGGAGAGGGACAGGACTCACCTTTGTGCAGGAGGCAGCGCTCGGGCTCAGCACTGGAAGGGAAGAAGAAAAGGCGTAACTAACTCTGCCAGTCCTGGCAGCAGATCACCCAAAAGAGCACACGGCAGGTGGAGGGATAGCTGTGGAGAAGCCTGCCCGTGGCACTCCTCCAGCAAGGAGGAACAGACGCAGGCCAAGGGACTTTGCTGCTCTTTGGTCATGCCACCCGCTTCTTCCTCAATCTGGGTTCTTCCCCATTCCCACTCCCATTTCTACTGCTGCTCCCAGCTCTGTTGCTTACCTGTACCTGAGGCTGCCCTTACTTGGGCCAATAGACACCCATGCCCTTTGCCCCAGGGGCCAGGTGCTGGAGCTCGACCTCACGGCTGAGCAGCCTGGTGATGCCCCACCGCCTCCAGCAGCACTGGCTGGGGAGCAGGGAGGACAGGACAGCATCTCACCGCTTGGTCTAACTCAGCACTGAATTCCTGCTCGCTTCCTGGGAGCCCCCCTGTAATCTGGCCCATGGATCAATGCAGTGAAGCCAACCCTGGCTCTCCCATCACTGCCCATCCTTCCTGAGGTCCAGCAACCCATTCTTTCCCACCCCAGACTCACCTGGGGGCAGGAGAGGAGGGTGGAGAGGAAGAGGAGGAGGGGAATGCAAAATGGTGCCCAGCGGGTGCGGCAGACAAGTCGACAAGGTCAGGCATGGCAGGAGAGGTGCCCACGGTCTGGGTGATCACCAGCTCTGGGTCCAGCACATAGAGTTCGTCCTGAGAGATCTCTGTCACATAGTTGAGGTGCTCCTGAAAGACACAAATCAGCCTCCTCATAAGCAGGACCTACTTCTGCATAGCTCCATCTGCCATCCCCTCACATGCCATGCCTTGTAGGCCACCCACTCGCTCAGCAGAGTGATGGTGGCTCGAAGAGTCCTAGGACCTATGCCTGGGAAGCTTCCGCATCTCCTTGTCCTTTTCAGGCTTCTCATCAACTCCCAACCTAGCAGCTGACCCGTACACCTCTCCAGACATCTCCACGTCCCCCTCTCCAGATCATTAGGGAAAGTATTTAATGCTGGGTAAGACGACCCCACTCGGTGGGTGTCTGGCCAGCCTTGCTACATTGCTATTCCTTACCCGCTCCGCTGCAGGGTCCTGCAGGCAGCTTCCAACCCAAGTCTCTGTGCTCCCACCCACGCTTCCTCCCTTTCCATGGGAAACTGGAGGTGCTGGGGCTGGTCCTGGGCCAGGCCGGTCACACCACCCCTTGGGGGATGCCACACGGCCGGGAAGCGGTGCAAGACCTGTGTGTTTCCAAGGCTGAGCCTGTCTGTCGGTCCACGTGAATGCAGGACACTCAAGCACCTTCCCAGCAGATGCCGGGGGGGGACAACGGCAGAGGACGAGGCCACACTCACCTGTGCGCGGTCTATCCTGTAGAACCGATCAGCTGTGGTTGCTGTAAGACAGGGACAGAGGGAGACAGAGTGATTCTTGGTGTGGGATGAGGGAGACGGCCGCTTTCTGCCACCGAGAGGCAGTGAACTATCCAGCCACTTCGTGGCCTGCATGGAGGGCTCAGAAAAGCAAACAGCAACCCCTGACCAGGAGCAGCCCCCTTCCCTTTGGGACCCTGCTGCTCTCTTTACCCGAGAGGCAGCCCCTTGGGCCTACAGACCACCATGCCCCCGTGCAACATGCCTTTGTTTGCTATCTCCTCCTCGATGACTCCTGGCAGGGAGCCACAGGGAAGGCTGACGCTGTGGCCTTCCTGGGGGCTTTCGGGTGCTCCAGCATTAGCCTGAGCAGATGAAGCTCAGGGCTGTGCAGAGCACGTCTCAGCATTCACTTGCACCAGGTGAGGAACTACTCCAATTTAACATTGCACACCTCGTTGCAGAGAACGGAGAAATGGGGGCACTAAGCAGGGCTGGGAGAAGAGGGAGCTCAGTCTCCCACTGACTTGACTGAGTAAGGTCCCATGGACCACCATGAGCCATGTCAGAGCTTGTGACTGCCAGGTATGATGGAGCACGCCACCACCAGCTGTAGACCCAAGCCCCTGTCTCCTAGGACGGTAGGAGAGAGTTTCAGCCTGTAGCTGGCAGCAGCCTGCCCGAGTGCATCCCTCTGCTCAACCCTCTTCCTTAGAGGAGAGATCCCCACAGCAGGAGAGGAGCTCCTTCAACACCAATGGAGCAAGTGGCTGTGGTGGAGCCAGACCCAAGCAGCCACCACCCTGGGGGAGCAGGGAGGGGCTGGGGATTTACAGCATTACCAGGGGAGAGCAGGACAAGCAAGAGCACAGAGCCAGGACAACTGGGTCCCCACCCAGGGTGGCACTTCTCCAGTGTGGCTGCTGGTGCCTGCCCAGGCGAGGTTGCTGCGGTGGGACCCTTGGGGAGCAAACAGAGTGGGGACGGGCCAGAGCAGATGAGAAGAGTGAAAGAGCTCCGTTTGTCCTGTCCTGGCTGGAGATTTACAGCCAGGGAGCTGCTGCTGAAGGCCTGTAATTCAGCCGCTTGAATGAGCCTGCGCTGCCTTGGATGAGGCTCTGGCCTCTTTCCTGACACATTTTCCTGAGCCCAGAACCTGCTGCTGGGAGACTGGCAGGAAGAGGGAAAGCGGTCCTGGTACAGCAGTCCTGGTAGTGACACCTGGGAGCAGCAGCAGGTCCCACGCGCAGGGCTGGAACCCTGAAGGGAGAAGCTGCATCCTCTCTGCCTAGCACGAGGCTTCCCAGGCCCACTTTGCAACCCACAGCTGTGCTCTGCACCTTGCTACTGGGAAGCCAGAGAGGTGAAGTGCCACCAGCAGCCATTTCTCTCAGCAAACTTCCAGGTACAGAGGGAGAGCTCTGGAGCCTCTTGGTCAGTTGAAGGCAAAGGGAGAGGAGAAAGCTACTTTCAGGCAGGGGAGAAGAAGCAGCCGGAGCCCAGCGGGGAGCCTGCTCCCAATCCACTGGGATGCTCACGGTGAGCCTCCAGCGTACTGGAGCAGGGGGGCCCCCTGCCTGCATCACACAGGAGAGCAACTCCAGCAGTCCCGCAGTGACGGGACACACGCTGCCAAGCTGCCTTCAGCTCTGGGGGGCAGGAGACCAGCAGACGCCCACCACTCCACTCCTGGTCAGCAGCCAGAGACACAGCCTGGGGCAAAAAACTGCTGCACTCGGCCACAAAGACCCCAACATCCATGAGTCCCAAGTCCCACGTGGCTCTCAGTGACTCGTCACTAAAGATCTGTCCCCTCATGCCCCCAAATTCAGACACAGCTCTCCCGGGGGATGGAATGCCTCTCCTATGAGGAAAGGCTGAGAGAGTTGCGGTTGTTCAGCCTGGAGAAGAGAAGGCTTCAGAGAGACCTTACTGCAGCCTTGCAATCCTTAAAGGGGGCTTATAAGAAAGATTGTGGCAAACTTTTGATCAGGGCCTGTTGCAACAGGACAAGGGGGAATGGTTTTAAATTAAAAGAGGGTAGATTCAGACTAGATATAAGGAAGAAATGTTTTACAATGAGGGTGGTGAAACACTGGCACAGATTGCCCAGAGAGGTGGTAGATGCCCCATCCCTGGAAACATTCAAGGTCAGGTTGGACGGGGCTCTGAGCAACCTGATCTAGTTGAAGATGTCCCTGCCCATGGCAGGGGGGTTGGACTAGGTGACCTTTAAAGGTCCCTTCCAACCCAAACTATTCTATGATTCTAAGATGATACTCACAGTCCAGGAAGCACCACTTGGGTGACAGCTTCTGGGATGACAGTGTCTTCGGTTTGGCTCCATCTCCCTCCTGCATAAAAAAAGAGAGGAGAAAGTCACGTCTCTTGACCTCCCCATCTCTCCCCAGAGCGTCCCTCCTGCTTTGGGAGGTCCCTGCAGACATGGAGGACCACAGGTGCTTGGATGGAAAGGGGAACACAGGCACAGCACACAGCGATGGGGAGCAGCACGGGACAGACTGGAGCCGACACACACCAGCTCAGTGAAGAGAGAGGTGCCACAAGACAAGCCCACGAGACCTGCACGGCGCACATGACAGATGGGCCCGGGTGACAGAGCGAGGCCGTACACACCTGAAAGAGCAGGCGCTCTAAAGCAGAGGGCTGTGGAGGGAAATCCTGCAGAAAGGCAAGGTGTGCCATTACAGCCTTTTTCTGGGCGGCCCCCCAGCCCCTCTCTCGTCCCACTGGTGTTGCTTAATGTGCTGCCATATCTGGCTTTACACGCTGCCTGGCCAAGATCCCTGGTCCCTGCCCTGCTTTGAGGCCAGAGCACAGTGGTTGCCCAAGGAGAGAGAAGAGGTAAACCATGAGGTGACCGAGGAACACCAGCCTCAACGTACAGCTTTAGAGGTACAGGAGGTTGCAAAGGCATCGGTCTAGCAGGTTGATGCCACAGGAAAGCGTTACCCTCGGAGCCTGGGTAGCTATGTGCCTGTCTGCTTGTCCTCACCAGTGCCTGGGCACAAGGCGGGCAGGGGACAGGCAGGCAGAGCAAGGAGCAGATGCCAGTGTGCCAGCCCGGGCAAGCAGCTCTGCAACTCAGCCCTGCAGGACACTACGCACGTGCTGGATGGGATTCCCTCAGGCACAAGAGCCAGCTAACTGGGGACTGAGCAAGGTCCCTTCAATCTTCTGAGAGAAAATCAGATTGAGCAGTGCGGCACCAGGAGGCACGCTGTGGGCTCAGAAGGCGTTGCTCACCAGGAGCAAGGGTTACATAGCCCGTGCCCGGGTCATGGATACGCACTAGCACATTGGCAGGAGCACAAAAGTTAGTACTTGCAAATGAAGAGAGTTGGAGGGGGGAGCAACCCTAATCCAGGCACCCTGGGAGGGGCAGAGCTGTGCCAGGAAAGACGGAGCCCACAGAGGGCTGAAGGAACGCAGCACAGCAAACAAACTGACAGAGGAAAGGCCTCCCCAAACACCCCGGGGGTGATAGGCCCCCATAGAATGTATGCTGGCTTTTTCCACTGACCCATAATTTTTCTGGGCCACCGACACTCTGGGCCTGGAGAACAAGGTCAGAAGAGCAACACTGAGAAAGAAGCTGCCAGAGAGCAGGAAGTAACAAGCCATCCAGCTTGGGATCCTGCCTCCACCATGGGGTGAAGGCAAACCATGATCTGCCACCAGAAGCAGGAGCATGTGTGTTGGTGCGTGCAGGTCAAGGAGGCTTAGAAATCCCTTCCCCGAGCCCCTCCATCCTTGGCATCCAGCCATGACCACTTCCCACGCAAAGCCTCACCTCTTGCAGCCTCTCGATTTGGGTCCGGCACAACTCCAGGTCGCTGTCTCCTGGAACCACAATGATCCCCAGCGGCACAGCTGCACGACAGGGCACAGACACAACTCAGGAAGCATCCCCGTGCCCCGTCCCCTACACCTCACACAGCCGAGCTGAGGGTACTGCCGGACTCGGGGACTGCGGCTCCCACCCCCTGATCACTCACAGGCTTCCTTGAGCTTTTCCTTGTCATAGTGCAGTGCCTCGTAGTCGCGCATGCTGATTCGGCTCACCCGGATCCGCAGCCGCTCGGGCACTGGCTGCTGGCTGCGTGCAGGGGGGAAGGAAAAGGGATGGGATCAGAAGGCAACAGCCCACTTTCTTCTTATCCCGCTCACCCCTCCAAAACAGGCAAGAGCACAGACTGGGGTGGGCAGCTTGGCACCAGCAGCTTCTCCAGCATCAGGGCCTGGCCGTACTTCTGTGACCTGATCCCTTCCCAGGCCCTTCTTGAGAGAGGATCAAAACGCCTCTGGGAGTGATGGATCAGTCCCATCCCTTCCCCCTCCATCCCTTCTGCTTTGGAGAGGAGGTGGCAGATTGATTTGAGAAACCTACTCGTTAAGCAGAGGCATGGAATTGCGCCGCTTGGTCTTCTGCACCATGTTGGCTTGGTTGCGCAGGGAGATGTGGATGCAGGAAGCCGCCAGCTTGCAGGGCTCTCCATCTACCTGCATGGGGATGGCCTTGGACGTGGTGAGAACCACCTGCCGGCACTGGCACAGCCGTTCCCCGTGGCCACCAACCTGCAAGGCAGCCTGTGAAAGGGTCCAGAATGAGAGCAGAGCACGGACTGAGGGGTGGGTGGGGGGAGCACACATCGTCAGCCAGATGCTGCAAGTGAACCAAATTCTGGAAAGGATCCACAGAGACCAGGGCATGACAGCACCCCGCCTCAATGTCAAAGAGC
>NW_009218002.1:7303-11090 GCF_000690835.1 Fulmarus glacialis | reverse complement strand
GGTAAAGCCAATAACTTCAATGCAGCCGTCATCGTGGCGCTGCGGCTCGAAGTCGTGGTGCTCCCCAGGGTTGCCCCAGGGCATGGTGCCTGCACAGTACCTGTGAAGGGATGGCAAGCGATGCATGGACAGGCCCCCCCAAACCTGGGCAGGGATCTGTGGCATGGGGGTGAGGAGCCCAGCACACGAGGGCAGGTCCTGGGGCTGCTCACCTGGGGATGTTGAGGAAGACCAGGCACTGGGGCTTCAGGTCCTGGATCTTGGACGTCAGGTCTGTCCCATCGCACTGGAGACAACACAGGGGAGTTCAGGCTGCTGTAAGGGGGGGCTTGGCCCACCCTACCCACCTGGGAGGAAATGACCTCCCCCTCTGCTCCCCACGGTGACTGTCCTCCAAGCCAGGGGAAGCCAATGTCCCCAGGAACACATCCTCTCCCCAATCCCAAGATACCCAGCTCAACCGCCTCCCTGGCCCAGAGCACCCCTGCACACTCACAACCAACTTGACGTGCTTCGCTAAGTCTTTGGAGCTCCCCGTGAGGAAGTCGGAGAAAGCCGTCTGCCAAGGCAAGAGAGAGCATTAGCACCCAAATGGGCAGTCAGGGAGCCTGCCACCGACCTTCAGACCTCAGCTGCTGAGAGCAGCAAATCCCTTCCTTGTCCATTGGCAGAAGCCGCCTCTTCTCCCCTCCCAAAACAACCTGATCCATTCCCCTGGCCATTTTGCCTACCAAAAACCTCAGGGCACCTTTAGTAACACCCCCCCAGTATTCCCTTGCCAGTCCAGTCCCAGCTTTAGAGAAGACCTGGCAAGGTGGGTCTCCTCTTGTGAGAGACTTGAGTCACAAGAGACAAATTCAGTCTCAAGCTCCTATGAAGTGCCATAAAACAGAGCGGGTGTGACCTCGTCTAGAGATACCAGGAGAGACATCTGTTACACAGATCCTAGGGTCCCCTTTGGGTTTAACTGTACAGAGAGGAGGGGAGACACAAACAGGAGAGATGCGAGATGGTACAAAGCAGCACTTGGCCTTTAGTACTGCTCAAATTGGTAGGGAGGTATATTGAGGATGGGGGGATGGACGAACAAAGACGGCACTGAGACACAAAGCTCTAGAGGTGAGGTATGGGAGGGTGGCATAATTAGCCAGGGAGCTGTAACTGGCCCAAGGTATAAAATAAAAGACCAAAGTAGTGTAGGGACTCTATGGAAAGGCTTCCAGTTCCTCTGCAGGGGGGACAGCCTGCCTCCCCACAGCTCCGGGGAGGTCCTGCCTGGGTGACTGTCCGTGAGCCGGAGAACAAGAACAATAGTGGCAGGAGATCAAGACAGCAACTGTACCGCAGGCCAGAGAGCGAGCTGTACCGCCAGCAGCACTCGCAGCCAAAGAGGAGCTGTGACTCCCAGGGCTGCAGCCTTTCTCCAGCACCTCTCCAGCTTCGGGAGGGGCTCAGCTTGGGTGCACGTGAAGGCCCGTGTAAATCGGATGAGTGACTTGAGGGTGCGGACAGGAGCCGGGGCCATGCCTGTGCTCCAGCTGATGCTAAGGCTGCTATGAAGGCATGCCTAGATATCCTCCATGCACTCACCCCAGCATAGAACATTTTATTCCGAAACCGGCTGTTGAACTTCTCTGGGTTGGCCTCTAGGGAAAGGAGAAAAAAGTCCAGGTCATTGGCCACAGAAATGCTTCACTTGCCAGCCCTCCCCAGACACGGCTCTCTAGCCAGCCTCGGCCAGGAGGCAGCCCCCAGCTCTCTTCCCATGCAGGCACCCCTCTTCCCCCTCTGCAGCCTCCACTTGCTCCCCAGGTTTCACCTCCAGCCCTGTCCCTGGGGCAATCCTCTTGTTTACTTTCCCAAAGAGCGTTTTACGGGCCCGCCTCTGGGGCACCCCATCACCACAGACCCTGCCACCCCTCCGTACCTCGGGATTCGTGGAACTCCAGCGTCACCCGCGCGTCAAAGCCAAGGCTGAAATAGTTATTAAAGACATCCAAGGGGAGCTGAAATGGAAAGAAGGAACAAAGATGAGGCTGCCAGCGTGCGGCCACGGCAAAAATGAGGTCAGGCTATAGCAAAGCCATGCACCGTGCTCACGAGGCTGACGGAGCAGAGCTTCACCCTAGGAAAATTCAGAGGTCACCAGCCTGAGACGATGGACCCCGGCTCCTAGGGATAAGTGACACAGCCCAAGGGGACACACCCTTGCTCTCCAAGATACCTGCAATCACCCATGTTTCTGCTAAAGAAACAGTCTCAGAAGGGACTGGCCTTATACCTGTTGCAAGCTCTGGTTAAAAACCTCTGGTGGACAGTTAGTTTTGACCTCTACATGCCTTGCCATGAGTGCCATGGGTCAAAGCCATGAGGAGAGGAGTGGAACTGGAGCAGGGAAATGCCAGCCCAACACCATAGCCCCAGGTGCTGGGGCTGCCTGAGCCAGCGGGAGAAGGTGAACGCAGACCACCAGCGCAGGGAATGAACGTGGAGAGGAGGTTTCCCACCTTGTCAGCAGCCGCCTCATCCTTTTCCTCAGGGTTCGCATCAGGGTTTGGCTGTACATGGAGGTTCCAGCGATCGAGCTGCACAATGTTCCCATCTTCCACGTGTGACAGGATCTTGGACAGAGGCTCATCTGTGTAACCCTGGTGAAGAGCAGGACTCGGTGAGTCTCCTACCTGCCTCCTGCAGAGATGTCTTCTTCTTTGGGAAGACATCCCAGAGCAAAGGATGTGGAAAAGATCAATTCTACTTCAATGCTCAACAAAGTGGGACTTTAAATTTAAAACCAATACATCTTCCTTCTAAAAATCTCCCAAAGTTTGAAACAATGATTGCTTTTTTTAATGTTCTAATATATTATAACCTAATTCAGAATAATTCAAACATCAGAAAAACAGTAACATCCAAGCTGCACTTATTTGTCGGTCTGTAATTAGGGAAAGTCAAAACGGCCAGCCAGTGCAAACCCCCGCTCGTGTGTCTGGAACTGGAGTCGAAGCGCTCAGCCCCGCTCTGCCAGCAGTGAGCTCTTCTGCCCGTCACTTACCCCACCCCAGTTCAGTGTCCTGGCCAAGTCATTCCCTGTCCCCAAAGGTAGGATGGCCACAGGAGGAGGTGGGTTGAGGCGTAACTGGTCCAGAATGGAGAGTATCCAGCCCACCTGCTCGAGCAAGAGAGCGCAAAGAAACAGTCAGTTATTTCAGGGACCGGCAGCACTAGCGATGGCAGAGGGGCAGAGACGGGGTCCCCTTAGCCACCACCGAGGCTATTCACAGTCTTCAATGCTCTGAACGGGTGCTGCAGGAGGTACCAGTAACCCCAGTGAGGACACTGGCCCCCAAAAGGGTGACAAATCCAAACATGCCACAGACTAGCACTCCCTGGAGCAGCGCACGAGGGGACCCACAGTATCCGGTGCCACCAACTGGACCACGGACACAGTGCGCACATTTTCCTCCGTTCTGGATTACAGCGAGGAGGGCTGCTGCCGGCACTGGAAAGGCCTGGGACGAAGGGTACCGCAGGCACGAAGGGGCCAGGGGACTCACCGTGCCATCTCCCCCGCACGCCAGGATCCGGAGGTTGTGGACTTTGCGGTACAGCTCCAGCCTGCAGGGAACAGAGAGGGTAAGGAGGGGAGGGGAGAGGCACCGAAGGTGTTACGCAGCGGCTGCAGGGCTCCCTGCCCTCGCAGAGCCCATGGCATTCACAAAGCCACGTGCGTGTCTCCCTCCCCATCGCCACAGCAGTTCACAGCCGTGGGCAAAGCCACGGTAACTTT
>NW_009218002.1:3964-7285 GCF_000690835.1 Fulmarus glacialis | reverse complement strand
GGGTGTCCACAGTCCGCGTACACGTAGATAAGCTGAAACGCAGCAAGCGGACGAGACCCACGTGACATTAATGGAACATAATGAACTAGATTTGGGAATGTCACCCTAAAGCTGGTCTCTTGGCCACTAGCCTTAAGATTAGACCAGCCCTCCAGCAGGAAACACTGCAAGGCCAGGACTGGCCACAAGGCATCCTAGAGAGGCCTCTCAAAGCATGAACTCGTTAGAGGTGTCTTTGCACAAGGGAGGTGTGGAGCGTCAGGCCTCCACCAGCTGCAGAAAGAGCCCTGGGGAGGAATCTCTGGGGCAGGGATGGGGGAGAGAAGGGTGCTGCACCCATCAGTACTCACGCCTCCTTGGGTCCACCCTGGCTGAGGTCGAAAACTTGCCGTGGGTTGAGATACCACATAAAAGATTGGATGATCTTGGCTCCCTGTGAGGACAAGAAAGACTTCAGCAGGGAACAGGGAGTTCCCAGTGGACAGAAGGAAGAAGGCACCTGGTCTCGAGGACAGGCCAAGACAACGGTGTTCTAGCGGGACTCAGGCAAAGCCTGGTGGGAATTGCCGGGCAGCAAACTGGCATTGCGGGGGTTGCCTTGCCTCTTCTGCAGCTGAGACTTTACCAAAACTATGCTGAGTCCTCAGCAGCCAAAAGGCAATGCCCCCAAAGAGCTGCCTTCTCAGGGAAACGTAGGACAAGGCCATACCTGATTCCCACCGCTCTTGGGGTTCACAAACACCAGCAAGGGCTTCATGAGAGGAGCTGGCATGGGCTTGATGACAAAGGGTTTCCACCTCCCTTCCTGCAAGAGACACTGCAGGTCCTTCAACAAGCCCGGGGAAACGCGAACTCCCACCTCCAGCTGAGCCCTAACATCACACATGATCAGGAGCAGGAGGAAGAGAACATCCCAGCCACCCCATAAGCCTTATAACTGGGATTTGCCCTGCCAGTAGGCACCCTCCCTCCACCTCACCCTCCTTAACCTCAGCGCAGACCCTGCAAAGCCCCCTTGTTTCCCAGTCCAGCTCCTCACTACCCAATCCCTCCACCCTTCCAAGACAAGGTCATTCCCTGTCCCCTCATCTCTTACCTCGGCCCCCTTTTTGCTGGATTTCCGCTTGAACGATGTCCTCTTCTTCTTCTTACTAGATTTCAGTGGATTCTAGAGAGAAAAGAAACAAACCCAAAAACTCCGTGAGGAGCTGCTGTGCAAGCAGGAGCTGTGAAAGAGCCACAAGAACCGAGGTGAGTTACCTGGGGCCGTCGGACCCGCAGAATCCAGGTGGGAGGAACGACGACAGCAGCGTGAGCCCCCAGCGAGCAGGGCTCTTCGATGTGTTGCAGCATGAAACATGACACTTTGCTGTGATACTGGGGAAGGAGAAGAGGAGGGACAGAGAGAAAACTCAGCTGCTCAGTTTGCTGGGGACAACCACCTCCTCCTCCTCCTCCCAGCTCCCCCACGCCAGTGCAGGGAGTGCTAGAGGAAATCATGCAGGAATTTTGTAATGGGAAGGCAATGAGGAGAAAGTTTCTCGTAGGAGCTCCCAGCTACCACAGTACAGCCTCTCCCAGTAAGAGGAGCTGTAAGGGCAAGGCTGCAGACAAGCAGCTTGGGGGAGACCAGCAGAAAGCAGAGGTCATTAGATGCAGAGCAGGCTGGTAAGACGTTCAATGGGGGCTTTGCTCACCGCTTGCTTGCACCAGGAACAGCTGATGGCTACAATCTCTTTACTGTGGAAGGCAAACTTCTGCTGGAAACCCTGTAGAGGGAAGGATAAGAGGCTTAGGGAATTCCCTCGCAGCTTTCCAATCCAACAGGACTTTCCCACCACCAAGAGAGACGTTAACAAAGAGAGTTAACCTCCCCCCGCTGCCCAACCACCACTACGGCACCAGGGAGGCCACTGCGCTCTGCAGGGATGTCCCTATTGCCCAAGGAAAGCATGTCAGGAAAACAGTCCCCTCCAGGATTGATTGGGCCCAGGGGAAGAACAACTCTGTGTGGGAAGCACTTAAGTAGTGCTTCACTGTGCAAAACAGGGCACGTGTCTTGGTGTTGCTGTAGGCTGCTGCCACCAAACAGGAATGGTGGGATGTCCCTGGTCCCCAGCCCTGTTCTTGTCTCTGGTTTGACCTTAGCTTTCCTTCAGGCTGAGTGAAAAAACAGGGCGATCTCTCACCTTGCCACACTGCCGACATTTCCCTTCCTGCCGCCTCCGGTGTACCCAGTGATGCCGGACAACTATGGGCTAAAGGGAAAAGAAAAAAAAGAGGGGGAAAAAAAAAGGGAGTGAAAGGCCCTGCATGTGAGGGAATGCAGGCACAGGCAAGAGGAATGGACCCAGGCCAGACAGGATTTCTGCTCTTGCAGCAAACCCACTGCTCACGGGCACCAACCCCAACCCTCTGGGAGAAGGCAAAGCCAAAGAATCAGGGCGCAAGAAGCCAAATTAAGGTGCTCAGACAAGAGGGAATTAAAACCAGAAAAACTGGGAAGGAAGCAAGGGAAACTGAAGACTGAGAATCACACAAAGCCAACCCAATGGAGAGTGGGCAAGCAGTAGTGTGGAGCACTACTTTGGTCATAAATCATATTTCCATCTCTTAACGTCTCTGACCAGATGCCCCCAACGCCAGGTGAAAAACATGCCGGCGGGAGGAGTGAAAACCCCCAGGGAGACACAGTTTGCACCCACGGCAAGAAGATGGAATTGCTCGCAGCTAAGCAGCGAACTGCCTAGCTCCACGTTCCTTGAGGAGAGGAGCAGCCCCAAAGCCCCCCACACCCACTTCACCCTACTCTTCGCCCCAGGGCAAGTCCTGCCTCAGCCCCTGCCCGCAGGGAGGGGAGCAAGGCTGCTCGCAGGCACCTCCTCTCTGTCTGCAGGCACACGGTGGGTGAGGGCTGGGACTTGCAGGAGCGATTGTGGAGGCAGGGAAACGCGAGAGTGGGATCTCTGAGCGTTGGGGGGAGAGAAGCTTGGCAATGAAGTACACATTTCCCATATCCCTCCTGCCTCTTCCAGCCCTGGATTGGGAATGGCACTGTGGGGAGGGCAGCAGAGAGGGAAGAGGGAGTGCGAGTTCACATCCCATGAGGTAGGGCCCAACACCCTCCTCTTGACAGCTTTTGGGATCATGATGATGATAGAGGCAGAACCTGGCGGATTTGGGTCAGCTCCAGTGTCATCTGCTCTGAGTGCAGCACATGGGAGAGGACGAAGAGTCCTGCTGTTGGTTTTATTGGACATTAATCCAGCAGCAGAAGGGGGGCTATGTCCTGAGGTCAGCTCTGCGTCCCACCAGGCACAT
>NW_009218002.1:0-3933 GCF_000690835.1 Fulmarus glacialis | reverse complement strand
GGGAAAGGGCTGACCCTGACGGGGATCCCTGGCAGCACAAAGGCCAGAAGAGCCCCTTTCTAGGGAAACAGGAGGGAAGAGCCCTTGGAGGAACTGAGGAGTATTAGAAAGACAGGATGGAGAAGCAGGGTTTGTGAATAAAAGGAGGATAAACGAGGAAAGGGGAGGCTGAGAAAATTTGTAGAGGTTGGAGAGGAGGAAAATAGAGACAGAAGAGTGAGCGGAGGCAGAGAGTTGTCAGCAGAGCCCAAAAAGTAAGTGAAGTACAAATAAGGGAGCTAGGCTAAGGGTGACATGGGAAGGAGGCACAGCAGGAGAAGCAAAGGAAGAAAGGAAGGTTTAAAGTGATGTTGAAAGCTTCACCTTACCAGGTGACACTGGCATTTCTGAGCAGGCAGCCCTGGGTTTGAGTACCTTTCCCCTACTGCGTCTGCTGTGCCAGCACGAACATTGTGTGGGGGCAGCAGCTGTCTTACCAAAATGGCCCATGGCTGAGCCATCCACACCCACTCCAGAGCACTGCATGGGCTACGCAGGCTCCAAGGGCCAGAGGATGAAGCATAAAGGCTGACAAGTGCTTCCACCAGTGCAGCTCAGCAGGCAGGTCCCAGGCCACTGCTTACACTAAAAACATGGGCTAAAGGGGTCTGACAGCACCACTTTGGGCATCTTTCACTGCTACCTGGAGTACCTGTGGCACCCAGGTCAAGGCTGAGCAATAAAGCAAGAAGTGAGCCTGTATTGCTCCCTTCCAAACTGTTTGCCACAGCCTCCTCTACTTGCTTGGGGACCAGCACAAGGGGCGAAAAAACTCCCCCAGGAAACACTGTTTGCAGGTTCCCCCCGTGCAGATGCAGGAGCTTTAGAACACGCAAACCAGCAGATGCTCTGCATTTGCTGCCTGCAAGCTCCTCGCTCCTCACAGCCCGTCTGCACTCCTGCCTTGCAAAGAAACATCCTTTTTACTGCGCCATCCCCTTGCAGCCCGGAGGCAGCACGATGCCTGCACTCTGATGGGTAACAGGCTGGTAGCATCTGATGCCTTTGCCACCAAACTGGGAAGGCGAGGAGGAGTCAGACATGGGCAGCGTCCCAGGCACATCTCTCACCTCCCGTACATTCCGGGATCCTGACTCCCTGAAGGAAGGTTTGCAGCGGAAATTTATCTGTAAATTGAACACACATGAGAGGAATCAGTAAAACCATCATACCCCATAGGAAACCTACTGGAGTTTATTTTACTACAGCAGGCCCAGAGCCTCTGGATATGTTCGATGCTTGCCACAAAACCCCTGACATATCTCTGTTACTGAACAAAATGGGGCCTGGGGTCCCAATCATGTCACTAGACGCTCCTTTTGGTATTGCCTCCTCAGAAGATCCCTCTTTGCAATGACACGTTGCAGTTCCCCAATCTTCTTTGTTTCACTACCCAAGAGGAAGGGCTGCCCAGGAAAAGGCTGCTACAGCTTTACGAGCCACAGAGAGGGCTTAACAGGCTCTACTCACTTTCTCCAGCTGCTCGATGCAGGGTGTATGCACTACGATCTTGCAGGCTGCACACTTACGCCTGGAGAGAGGTTTTTGCTGGAGGATGAGAAAAGAGGAGGAAAAACATGCGTGTGAATAACAGTGTTCAGAGGCTGGCAAGCTCAGTCTCCCATTACACCTCCTTCATATATTTCAGGACGCAGAACAAGTCCTATAGGAAAGTTATATACACCTAGACTCCTTGCAAGTAGAGAGATCTAAGTGTGTGCCTAGAGCAGATGCTCTTGAGTCTGTGACAGAGCAGGGAGCTGCTCTCCCGCTGCTTAATCAGTCCTTGGCCTCTTCTGACATTGCCTGAGAGCACCATGGAAGCTGGTCTGAGAGGCACTCGCAGAGCTCCCATGGTAAGCCCTGTGGGCAAGCACAGGATGGCATCAGTGCTCCATGTCTACACCACAAGCAGGATCGAGTCTGCAAGCTGGGAGGGAGAACTGCAGCAACCCTGTAAGATCACCGCTGCCTGCAGGGTCAGGAGGCAGCAGGCCTGGGTCTCCAGCACTCATTTTTCTCCCCTACTGAAAGGTCTTTCCAGAGAAGCTGGATTCGGATTCTCCCTCTAAGGGTGTGAGACCCCAACAGCCTCTCCCTGGAATATCATCACATCACCTCCGAGTGAGCGTCAGGTTCCCATTGCAAACTGAGCACCAGCACCAGCAGAAATTGGGGACGCAGCCCTCCAAGCACGCAGAGGTAGGAGGGACACACTCCCCGCCTTGGCAGCCCCCCAGCTCCCCACGCTTGCCCCAGCAGCAGCAGCAGCAGGGTCTTCGCGGTGTCCCTGTTGGGTGGCAGCACAGCCCGCATCTGCGGCCCTTGTCAGGGAGGTGGGTGACCCGCGGTGACTCACCAGCAGCTTCGCCATACAGTTCTGTTCCCCAACGTAGCAGAAGTCCCCAGAGACATTGGTCTCAAACCAGATGTGCTCCCCATAGACCGCAGTCTCCTGAAAGGCACAAGACAACGTGTTTCTCCGAGAGCACCCCCAGATGGGCATCTAAGCCCCTAAAATGCTTTGTGTGAGGGACAAGATACTGGGACAAGCAAGGCTGGAGGGTTGGAGCTAGGTGTAGGCTGGGAGACAAGATGCACAGAACAACCAGGGCCAACATCTGGACAGAGGAAACCTCACAAAGCTGCTGCCATGGCCCACCCGTTGGAAATGAGAGGGCCCCAGGAAACCAGCTCCAAGACCCACGGCCCAGTTGCAGTGTCCTGCACAGGGGGGCTGCTTCCATCACCCCCTGAGAGGAGGCATCAGGGCAAATTCAACGCAGGGGATGCTCCTGAAACAGCTTCTGTTCTATGACCCGAAGATGCGGCTTAAAACCTGCCAGGCTTTGCCTGAGAAGGAGCAGGGGCTTGCTCCTGCTGTTTGGTCCTGGCCACCAGAAGACCTCAGCTGCCAGGAGCAGAAGAGCTGGCAGTGGAGTAGCTACGCCATCCTCCCAGGAACCACCTGTGCCTGCAGAGCCTCTCCTCGCAGCATCAAGGGGTGCTGCCAGCAGCACAGATGCTGGCACCAGCTGGTGGCAACGGCGGAGGCCATAAATGTGTCAAAGCTGAAGTCACCTGGGAAGCCTCAGCCTGGGAAGAGCCTGCTGCTTCTTGGCCCGGAGCCCATCCCATGCAACGCCCAGCAAAACGCGCTACAACTTACGCTCCAGTCCACAGTGCTGCGTATCTGCCTCTCCGAGTCACTCCTCAGGGCTAGCGCAGGGTTTGGCTGGGCTACCATGTGCTGGAGGCTGGACTTGGCAATAGCTTTCCTGGAAGACAAGGGAGGGCTGGCTATTAGATCAGGGGAGGAGGAATGCAAAACACAGCCTGCTTCTGGGGTGAGGCTAGAGCAGAAAAGCATCCTCAGGACCAAGCCTCTGGAAATGAGGTGAATCCCCAGCACCACCGGTCGAGGAATACCTGCTCCTGCGAGGCAGCCCTGTGGGACGAAGAGGTGCTGGCCACGTTGCCGATGGCTCGGCTAAAGACACCCTGCACCCGGCAAAAGGCACAGCCTGGGCCTGCTGTGTCAAAGCCCTTGGGGATGACAGGTCCATTGCGAAATAGCCTGGGTCGCTCCACCGAGCTGCGGTGGTGGGGCTGCCTTTGCAGGGACAGCCCAGAGCCCTTGCCCCACAGAGGTTCCCCGCAGCTCTCCCGTACCAAGGCACCTCAGAGCCTGGGACATTTTCGGGGACCAGCAAAACCGGCCGGAAAAAAAAGCAGCTGTTTGTTTGGGGCTGGCAAGCTTCTCGCAGATGTGCTAGGGTGGAGGGAAGGAGTGGCAGAGCCAACCAGCTGGAGAAAGTGTGTATCTCCAGCCCACAACCAGGCCTGCTACCTCCCTCCAGCCCCGGGCTGGCAGAAGGGGATGCCTGCAAGCCC
>NW_009218001.1:2911-29255 GCF_000690835.1 Fulmarus glacialis | reverse complement strand
TGTGCCCGCTCCGGAGCCGCTCCGCTTAACTCTAGTTCCTGTGTTAACCGCTGGCTCTGCCCCCGTTCTCTCTTAGACAGCCTTTCTGTGTTCCTGCTTGCGCGGTGCCTGTGTGGAAAACCGTAAATCCCCGCGGGAGAGAAAACCGGCGTGGGTAAGGCGCCGGGGCGGGGGCCAGGGAGCAGAAACCCGCCTTGCTGCCTTTGTCCCGCCGCCGCGGTGGCAGCCTGGCACAAGCAGGGTGTGCGGGAGGAGCGGGGCTCGCCGTGCCCTTGCTGTGCGGGTCCCATGTGGGCGTGCGGGCCCTTCCTGCAGCTGGAAGCTTGGTTTTCCTCTTTATTAGAGCTTTTTTCGTGCTTACATGAAAACTTGCGTTTCTGTGCCCAAGGTGTCAGTTGCGTACGAGTCTCCGGAGCAGAGTGGTCTCCCTCGCGCTGCCTGGCACACCGGGATGCCCGGGGTGCGTCCGGCAGCCTGGCCTGCGGTGACTTCCAGCAGGGACGGTGCTGGCCCCGGTGCAGAGGACAGGGCGGGCAATGCCGTGGTTATGGCGGAAAGCGGCGATTCTTCTTGACCAGAAACAACCTAAGCGCTGCTTGCAGAGCGTGGTGTGGTCGAAACACACGAGAGGGACTTTGATGCAGTAAACAAAGCCACCAAACCCTGCCTGCTGCCACAGGCTCTGCTCCACAGGTGTTGTGTGCCGGTCTGTGAGCCGTGATGGACTCGGCGGGGTTATGGCATGGCTGCCCCATGGCACAAGGGGTGTGCACAGCTGGGATGGCAGCACCTGCCCTTCCAGGGGCTCTGCCGTAGTGGCTGGGCTCTGTTTGAAAGAAAGATCAGATCAGTAGAAATGAATTCTGGTTTTCTGTCCTTGCAGAATGCTAACCCCTACATCACTGCTTGGTGCAGTATGGCTTTTGGCCTAGTAGTGCAACAATCATTAGACTTTTAAATAGGTTTTAAAATGAAAATGTTTTGCAGTGGCAGAAGGCTGTGTTAATGGCAGGTAAACAGCGTTTCTGTGTTGCATCTGCTCCTAGCAAAACAGCATCCTGCTAAATTTTCCTTCTGAGCACTGTTGTCTCTCAGACCGAAGTTCCAAGCTGTGCATCAAAACTGTCCTTTTTGTCGGTGTTTTTCTTTGAACAGTAGCACAGAAATAGGGATGAATTCTAATCTTTATTACAAGCTGATGCCAGGCTTTTGTCCTCTAGCTGTGACTGGTTTTTGTGAACACCAAGGTGAAGAACAGAGCTCCATGATATTTGTTTTGGCCCATGTGTTTAAACATTAACAATAGAAGTGAGCAGCTGTATAGCGCAGGGCATTTCCTTGGCACAAAACCTCATGGGTTGTGAATGTTCTCAGCAGGACAAGATGTTTAAACAAATGTTGACTTTGGGCTAAATTCATCCTTGATGCAACCAACTTAAAACACAAGGAAGGATTTTTTTGTCTCAGCCAGCTGCCAGTTCTCCATCTCCTGTTAGCAGAGGTCTGGCTTTGACAAAGGCAGTGCCAAGAGGAACCTGGAGTGTCCCCGCTTGTGAGACACACAGCCAGCTCTGGCCCCTGGGCGGCTGTGCGACTGATGCACAGCAGAACTGGGCTGAACATGCGGGGTTGTGTCCTGTGGCTGAACCTGCCTGGTGTTCTGTTGTGGTGCGGATGCCTAGAGCAGAGCCCCGCACGCTTGCTTACAGCCGAGGCAGACCCAAGGACTCTTAATTCATCAGCGGTGGCATGACGACCTGACCTGCGGTGTGCAGGCTTGCTCCTGCTGCTGCCATCTCAGGCGCTGGGAGGCAGAGAATGCCTCTTGCTAAGTAACCTTTTATTAAAGATTGTCAGATCCTTAAAAACTGGATTGGTTTTATGGGTTAGGGTAGGAGTGGAAGATGATATGTTGCACTTCTACCAAGAAATAACAAATTTTTCCGACGTTGGGCTTGCTGTCACCAGGCTTCTGCACGTGATCGTGGTGGGGTCAGCTTCTCGTCTTCGATCGTCTTCGTCCATCTCATGAGGAAATGACTGATGAGATACATGAATCTCTAAAAGATGCGGTGGCGTGTTTTTGTTTTAATTGACTGCCTATTTTTTTTCTGGTGTTTGATGGCTCAGTACAAAATGGAATTGGATCCCTGTAGTGGTGTCATGCCCTGTACTGAAAACCAAACTGTCATGTATGTGAAATTCTTTTACAAAGGAAAAACCCAAAATATCCTCAGTCGAAGTGGCAGAACTCTGAACAGTAAATGCAGGCAAAGATGCTTAGTCTGGAGTCTTTCTGTTTCTCTTCTATTTCTGTTAACCGTCTACAGCTGTTCTTTTTTTGCCCTAGAATAGGACTGTGCAAAGATGCATTTATGGTTTTCTGTAAAAAAAAAAAAAGGCAAACAAGCAAACATTTTTTTCTCTCGCCCTGCTGCAGAAATCCTGAGCTATGTTTCTGGCAAGCTTGGGCAGTCGGATTTGCTAACCATGAAGTTTAGACTGCCACACTATGGCTAACCAATGGATGTGCTCTGAAATACTCATTTGAAAACTCTGAACAAATTTGAAAAAGAGAAGGCAGGGTTGCCTTTTGCTGATTTTCTTGAGTGTTTGGCAGTTAGAGGTGAGAGGGAAAGCAGAGTTAGTGCTTTTCATTGTGAAAGATTTGAACCAGAGTGGAAGTGCAAATGGAAATTGTATTACGTAGTATACTTCCATATGACTTGAGAAGGGAAGTTGGAGGTGAATAGTGAGTCTAATTATGACAGCCAGAAGCGGAGAGCAGAAAGGTTAAAATGATCCTCATTTGTATGTGGCAGCAAAGTGCTTCACATGCTTTTAACCAGGAATTTGATATGATTGAAAAAATAATTGCCAGTTACTCATAAATGCCATAGTTAAAGTTGACTTCGGGGTTCCTGCTCTTGCTCCTTCTGTTGCGACTCTGCAAGTTGAACCTTTGAATGTTGTTATGTTGCAAAATAGGGTGGGAAGGTGCAACCAGACGTGCTCTCAGAGGAGACCAAAGCCAAAGCAGTCGGGGTTCTTCAAGGGCATGTTTGCGCCAAGACATCTCCTGGCCCACAGAAATCCCACGTATTGCCCCGACTGGGGTTTTTTGCCTTATTATCGGCTGTAATTTATGATCTCTGAGGATGGAGCACAGAAGTCACTTGGACTGTGGAAAGCATCAGTGTAGGCTTTTTTTTTTTTTTTTTCTCTTGGATTCCCTCCCTCTTGTGCATCTCAGGTTACGTTTAAAACATTGCTGCACTCTGCAGCAGAATTACACCCAGCTTCTCTAGAAATGTGCTTTTACCACAGAGATGAGTCCTCTGCTTTCGTTACGTAGAATAAGTAAGAAATAGGTGGTAATCAGATGGACAGCCTGCTCCATCAGATATTGGGGTATATATTCTTCTATGTTGGTTCAGAAATATGCTAGAAAATACTCTGACTTTGCCATGCGTTTCTAGAGAAAATGGCCCCTCCATGGTCGGTGTGGGAGGAAGGCGCTGGCAGAGCACAATCTTGAGGGATGGGTTGGGTGGGTTGGATGGATGGTGGTCTGCAAGGGCCGCTTGCTTTCCATCAAGTACACCTTTCGGACAGCTGCGATGTAGACGAGGAAGAATCCTGCTGGAAGTAGGGGCATTAAGTTCTGTCGTACCCGTCTGATGTGCTGGGCTCACGTGGCCGATCCCCACCAGAGCCGCTGCGTTACTGAGGCTGTAGGAAAGCCATGCTTGTTTTGTGGGGTGCGGAGCCGAGGGGAGTCTTGCGCCGTGCCCAGGGGCCTGAGCCTGCTAGAACGGACAGCAGTTTCTGCTGGGGTGGCCTTTAGGTTAGTGCTGGTGTTGTTTTAAAGTGGGCCCGTGAACTGTAAATCAAACATTTAGTTCAAATATGACAAATTGATTTGTATTTGAAATAAGTGTATCTGTATGTGAAAGGCTTTTGTATTTATTGATCGTCATCACAGCAAGTAATCTGTGCAGTGGGTTTGCTAGGCTTTTTTTTTTTTTTAATTTACATTTATTCACAACCACCACCTTTCCAAACCAATAACAAAGTGGAGGAATCTGGAAAGGTTTAGCTGATTTTGTGGTGTCACTGCTTCCTTTCCTTGCAGTTAAAAAAGAAAGAATCAGAATATTTATGAATTTAAATATTATTATTTTTTGCAAGTCTTTGAAGCTGTCATTTTGATTTATGTGGGCTCCTTTTGATCTTGCATGTAAAACCAGCCCTTCATTGCTTTGAAATGTTTCATTTTTATACAAATCATTATGTGTAACCTGCAGTGATTTCTCTCTGCTGCTAAACACAGTGCCACTTTTAGAGGCCTGCTATTTCCCTCAAATAACTTCTAAGAAACATAGCTGTGGTTAGAAACTGCTGCTTTTGATAAATGATCTTACACATTCCAGTTAGGAAAGGTATGTGGGGTCTTAATTCCCTGGATTCAGAATAATGACTAATGCGATCAATTCTGCTTGTTGTTTTATGTAGAAAACAATCAATACATTTGCAGGAAGACCGAGTGAGAGCACAGGAATTCTTTACCTAATTTTAATTGTCAGGTTTTTGCAAGAGGAGAATGGAGTGCTTCAATTCCAGTAGGCGTGAAATGAGAGGTAACCCCATAACCGCTCGGGTGCTCCCCGTGCTGGGGTGCCGAGGGGTTTCTGGGTATGTGAGTCTCAGTGCTTCCCAATTGCTGTTTGCTGGTGCACTTGCAGCTCCGCATCTGTAAAACAGGCTCTGACGTCTTCGGGAAACACTCATGACCAGCAGCCAGGGTAGAAAAAAGTAATTTCGAAGCTATGGATAGCTTAAAGGCAAAGTCAGCTTCGTGGCTTCTGCTGTCGCCGATTTCTTTGGAGTCCTTGTTGTGTGATGGAGAAGAAATGTCTTTAAAATAAGAAAATCAATCTGGAACGAAATTTACTACAGGAACTCATTGGAGCTATTTCATTTTTTAAAAAAAGTGTGCACACTTCATCTGGATAATTGTTTCTTTTTCATAAAAGTATAGCATTTTGAGTTACAGTGTTCAGAGTTGTACTTCCCCAGGTGCAGTCTGAGATGTAGGAAACCTGTCGGCTGCAGTCTGGGAAGGGTTTAACGAAGGCACGGTGTGAAGATTGTACCTAAGGAGGGAGAGGGATGAGATTTGCTCCTGCGTCAAGTAAGTGGACAGGCCTCGGGGGTCTCCTCTGCTCAGGCATTTCCAGAATAACGAGGGGGTCCCCTCCTGGTGGGACCCTTCGGCAGCTTGGCACACGCCAGGTTAGGGGCTGTGGCTGAGGAGCGGTGCCCGTGCTCTGCTCTGCCTCAGCCGGGGGACAGGCAGAGCACCCCGGCTGTGCCCGCTCCGCTGCCCGCCCCGCTGCCCGCGCAGAGGCAGGTGCCATGCGTTTGCAGGCTGGACCACAAGATGGCATTCCCTCCTCGCCAGGTGCCGCCGGCACTGCGGGAGCGGCCTTGGGTGCTTGGGGGATGTCGCTTCTGCCCCGCAGCTCTGAGATTTAGCGTCTTTGGCCTGCCTGTCCTCCTGCCCTAACAGCAGGCAGGAAAGCTGCCCTTCGATGCCCCAGCCGGATCCTGCCCAGCAGTTGCTGCCCATCCTCTCAGCTTGCAACCTTGTGCTCCTGGCCAGCCCCAGCACCCTCTCCGGTGCTGGTTTGCAGGTGCAGGCCGAGAGGACAGTAGTTGTGCCTTGGGAGCTCCCAGGGACGTATGGCGAGAGCAGGTCGGCAGCCCATCCCTGTCTCAGCACTCTGAGTCCTCTCCTGGTGTGGGGGTGCCCTTTGCGGCGTGGCCAGCAGTTGTGTTCTCAGTGAACGGGGCGTGGTGGGAGCTGTGACATTTGGGCACAACCACAGATTGGCAGGACAGTAGTAGCTGCCTCTCTTCAGGCAATTCCAAATTTTGGAAGTCCTTGCTCTGTTGTGTGGCCTGACACAAGGAGTTGGGGATGAGGATGCTGGAGCCAGTGTCATGTGTGACTTCTGGAAGGGATGCCCGGTGCCCTTGCTGAGCAGGAGAGGTGACGCAGGGCAGTTTGTGTTTGTGCTCCTGGGCAAGGAGACCCAGGGCAGGGCTGAAGTCCTTGGGCTAGTGGGAGCCCTTCAGACGGGGATGGGACTCCTGTGCCTCTGGTGCTGGGGAGGAGGGTTCGGGGGTTGAGTTACTGCAGGGCTGAAATAACAGTCAGGCTGAGATCTCTTTGTTCTCTGCTGCTGTTAGCTTTGGCTTCCCCGGGGAGTGGAAACCTTGCAGGGAGACTGACTGGCTGGAAACACTGTTTTTGTGGCTGTTAGACTCTCCTAGCCATTACATCTCTTGTAGACTTGTAATGTTCTTTCTTTTACTGTGCTGTGTTGGAAATTGAGTCTATTTCTGTTTAAATACTGGGGTAATAGAGCCTGCTATTTAGTGAAAGATTTATGTAAATGGCTCTTTGTTTCACACGATTGGGCCTTACAGAGTGTAAGTTACATCGATAATGTAATTATGCCACTACTGCCATTTCAAAGCAGCATGTTGTGGAGAAGCCTCCAATTTCTGTATAGAATAGGACTTGAAAACCTTGCACTTTTTAAATCAACTTTTATTCTGCAGCAAGAAAAAATAGTAGTGCTGGATTATAGAACAGCCTGTTCTGGAGTTGTCGACCTTTTTAGCTTAGAACCCAAGATTTATATCAGAATTTTGGAGCACCCATTATTGCACATCATAATTGCATTACTTAAAGTGAGTTAGCTTTAAAATGCAATTTCCTCACCTTTCCTAAAGTTTGTATTTTGTTTAATGTTAATCTTTATCTGGTGGTCAGTAGTTCTTCAGTCTGGCATTTGTATTAGCGTGGAGGTTACAATAACTTTTGGGTATTATTTGAGTTCAATAAATTATCTTGCACTTTAAATTTTAGAGTTCATTATTCACATGAACGTTGATTGCTTTTTGCAATGGAGAGTAAGGTCCTTGTAGCCTTCTCTGTCTCACTTCTAGCCAGAGGAGTTTTGTAAGTTCCAAAATAGACTGTGCATCCTTAGAAGTCCTGTTCTTCTGCATACATTTCTTGCCCTACAGGCAGCCTGTACAATTTTGGCATAATTCCTGTGCAGTGGAGGTCTTGGAGCTAGAATCTCTTTCTTCCAGCCTTGAAACGACTCGTCTGTACAGCCTAAGGTAAATGAGGTTACCTTGGGCAGGAACAGGCGGTAGCAATCCTTTGTCCTTGCTGCACGCCAGCCCCTGAGCAGAAGAGCGTGCCCTCTTGCCAGGGTGGACCCGCACTGCAATCTGAAGTGACGTCCTGCTGTCACACTCTTCTAGCAGCTTTTGCAGGACAGTGAAATGTTACGTACCAGAGTCTGCATTCAGGTGACGTTGCACTGTACCTTTCCAGCTCTTTGAGGAAATAGGTTGTGTGGCTGAACGTGCTTAGCAGCAGTGACAAGGAGCTTGGTTGCTGCAGAAACTCGGGACGCTGTTGTTCTCTGCGGAGTGCAGTGCCGGGGGCTTTGGCCCATGGAGCTGCCATGCTGCTGAAAGCTCTGCTTAGCCCTCATTTGAAAAACGTGATGTGGGTCAAGAGCTCGCATCTTCGTTTCTGTGGTATGAAGGATGTGTGGAAGATGTCTGTATGCTGCAGGAAAAGCTAGCATCTCCCCTTCAAGCGATTTTTCTCATAGCAGTATTGTGGGTTTTCTGTTTATTTTCTAATCTTACTTACTAAGCTAATCTTACTAAATTCTTCCTTTCCGCTAACTTGAATGGAGACTGCAGATTGTTAATATCAGGCAGCTCGTACCTGTTGAGAGAAGCTGTGAAACTGCTGCTGACTTGACAAGTGACAGCTAGTAATTTTCTTTTACCCATGTGAGAAGTGGTAATCTTTACCCTATGCATTTTAATCTCAGTATCCCAGTCCCATGGAGAAACACGTCACGGCTGTAGAAACAGTGGAAGAGAAAACAGGTAAGCTGCCTGACTTTTCTTACAGAGCTAATTAAAATTTTTCATAACCTTTAAAATTAATTATGTAATAGTTGTATTTCAATAGAAGCTGGGCACTGCAGAGTTGCCTGGGATTCCTGCGTGCTGGTCATTGTGTAAACAAGACCAAGAAAATATTACCGCCTCCCCCAAAGTGTGTGTTTAACTGCATTAAGTATTTGAATTTTCAGCTTATTCCAAGGCTGTTACACACGTTAGACCTGGTTTCTCTGTAGTGTGTTCTTTTGTTGTACGGTTCCTTGGCGTTTCTGTGATGATTTCCATTTGCAGCGCTCTACAGATCAGACGTAAGGCCCCTGGAAGGAAGCACAGTGAGCTGTGTGGATCGAGCCTCAGGCACTCCACAGGCATCGCACTACATGACTTTCATGATCCCTGCCTTCGGGGGGATCACTTGGTGTTTCACTTCCCACATGAGGAGGTAGTTCCAGGAATCAGAGACTTGCGCAGTGGCCTTGTAGGATGTTGATAGTCAGAAAGCGACCACAGATCCTCAGTCTTCCGCTTTATCAGTCAGAAGTCCTGAAATACTGAAAATCAGATGTTACCATTTCCGAGTCATATTGATGGGAAAATAAATCTGCTTGGGTCAGAGTGCAGTTGTCAGATCAGGTCTGCTGATACACGTGGATTTTTGTTTTCCAGTTGCTGAGCTTGCAGGAAGTGTTTGCAATGAGGCACTTAAGGTAACATGCCTGTGCAGAGGATGCATTAAACAGTTACGCCACCACCTGGGAAACAAGTACCATAGGACTTTGCGTGGAAATAACCACCTTTCTTCCTAATATGGGAACTGTGATCAAATACTGATTTGAGATAAGAACTTGTCGACTTTAGAGTTTTGTTCCCAAATGCTTGTGGATGCTCTTTATCATACATTTGGAGATGTCTTCTGTCTTGCAGCTCAGGTTTAATGGTGGTTCTTAATTCCAGGCTTATGCTCTCTTTTTAAGCGAGGTTAGTGAGGTTGCCCTGAGATTCAAGAAAGCTGAGCATTAGTGCTGCCATTGCCATTTTCTTCAAATGCAGTAAACCACTCTTCCCGCAGAATGCTTTTCTGCTCTATGTTGCATGGAGATAGATGCTCCATATTATTAATGTGATATGTTTGTTAGAGTTCTGGAAACCAAACCCTATGAAGTTTTCATTGCACAGATCCCACCAAATGCAACTGTTCGAGAAGGTACTCTTTTATCCTGGAGAAGTCTTTAACCTGGGCTATCTGCCAGCTGGCTTCTCGTTTGGTAGCATTCTGTTCTTGATCTGGGTCATTAAATATTAAAAGGCAAAATGATTCTAAAAGCCAACCATTTTTTGGAGATACTAAATAACTGTAATTTGTTTCCTAATAGATAGTTTTGTCCTTGTCACTGCGTCCAACTCATTACAAAAATAAATGTGTGATGAGACAGGACTGTTCTGTAAATCTCGCACAGAGTGTATTTGCCCAGAGAATGAGCCTGAGAATATAAATTGGGGTGGGCACAGAAATAAACTAAAACTTAGGTCCGTGTGTTGGTCTCGTAGTTCAGTCGCCTGAGCTTTTCCCTCACCCTAGTAATCATCCACCCGATGCCACCAGGAGCAGGGTTCTCCAGTGGGTCCTGCCAGACCCTGCGTGGGCTGCAGGAGGGAGTCCTGCGTGCACCCACGCAGCCTGGCACTGGCACCGGCACTGCCTGCAGTGCTTTGCTACCCAGGAGCACCACTGTAAATGCGAGTAAAATGTTTGTACCACACACTGGATAAGGGGGTTCTGGATCACAGTGATGGATGCAGATGCCCTCCTCCTGAGGCAGAGCACAAAATGCCTGTAGCAGTCTTATTTACAGCCTTCTGTCTGGCAAAGCAGCGGAAATACTGGGTTATACTTAAAAAAAAAAACAAACCACAACGAACCAAAACCACCCTCCCGCAATGCTCTGTTAGTTTGCCAGCATTTCTCCTTGCGTATTTGCTGTGCTGTGAAGTCTTCTGGCTGCTTTGTTTTTATTAAAAAAGTGGTTAATATTTGCTGCTGTAACTCTTCACTTCTGATTTTCTTTTATTGTCAGATTTGTCTACGGGGATTATTTACCGGAGGAGAATTGCAACGTGCCAGAATGTAATTCCTGAAATTTTAAGAAAGGTAACTACTTTTAGAAAAATTTAGTCAAGTTATAAAACCTTAATGCTTCACTGTGGTTTATCTTGTTTAAAAGGATCACATTTCCTAATGATTTTTTTTTAAATTAGAAAAGTTACTTTTAGAGAGAAGTTAAGAGAAAAAAATTCTCTAGGAACTCATTTTATATTTAACTTGAATGGACAAAACATGTAACTGGTGGTGGTGGTTGCTTTACAGGCAGTGATGGGCTTTTAACTTTTGTACCTGGAAAAAATAAAGCTGTTTTAAAATGTTACCTGGGCCACAGTGAAAGTACAGTCATTCCCCCCACCCCAATATAATAATCCTATTGCTGTCAGTGCTTACAATTTTTGTGTGGTAGATGGTATTTTTGTAAAAGCCCAGTCTTGTGGAACTCAGCAAGAAGGTGGCAGCTGGTAATAAACACTGGGTAATTATTTCTAAGCTGAGCTTATGTACTTTGGATGTCTGATCCATGGCTCCTGAACACATTGGGTTGTAATCTCTCACAAAACCATTCTGTAAGTGAATCCAGAGGGAATTAAAATAATACTTAATATACCTATAGCATGTTGCAAGTTAAATATGCATCATAGGGTCCCTACAAAGAGGGTAAAATGTGATTCCTTAAAGGCTGCAGAAAATATAAGGACCTGGGTTGTGCAATCCCTTAGTGTGTCTCTCTTGTGTCTCTTTTAGTGACAGTCCTTTCTTCACAGGTTGTTATGGGAGAAGAATTAGCCTTAATTTATTATTTGTTTTTTTGCAGAGTATCTTGCAGCAGATAGTCTGTATACAGAAAAGTACATTTACATTCATAAGGGGTTTTTTACATATTTACAGGTTAAATAACTGTACTATTTCACAGCCTGCATGCTTAAAAGTATGCATGTACTCTTTTCTTGGTGCTGACGACTCTGTATGTTTTTGCCTCTAAACATGTGTTTGTCTCTTCCAAGCCTCACCTGCCAAGGAGAACATATCATTGCCCTATACATGCAGAATGTAAATAAACCAATGGTGAGATTTTCATCCCTTCTTTGGCCCACGCTTGCTAGATCGAGGTCACTCAGGTTGACAAGTGGGCTCTCGGAGGAGGAGGAGGCCTCCTGGGAGAGAGGAGCTGGAGCAGGGTGTCAGCCGCTGCGCCTGGCAGCAGGAGCCTCAGAGGTGCAAGCCTTTCTCCTGCTCTCATGGTTTAGCTGGCGGGTTTGGCTGCCTTGCATGTAACTGTTTGGAAGTGGCTTCTGTTATCCTTCGTAAATTAGCCGTCAGCAGCAAGAGAGAAAGCATGAAGTGATGCAGGTAAGTTGGCCTGTGGTGGTCTTGGAAATCCGGCTGTGGACCGAGCAGCTTCCCTGAATCTTGGAGTGTTTGCATGGCCTTTAGTAGCTGCTGAGGAAGTTGATCGTTCTCATCAGGGCTAAACACAGCTGATGTGCCCTCCTCCTGAATCCTCAGTCTTACCCTCTGAGGCTAGTAATACTTAGAGCTATGATTCTTCTATTTCCCAGGTCAGTGTCTTAAAAGTGCCCAACATCTACTTGGAAGAGGAATCTTGGCTTAATATGCAGAAAAGAAACATGGCTATGAAAACTCATTGTCTTACGTGGACACAGTATGCATCCCTGAGTGAGGAGTCTGTCTTCAGAGAGAGCTTGGAGAATCCAAACTGGTGAGTGCTGGCCTCTGGGTGTAGCAATGCCCCTGTGCTGGCTCAGGGCTGCTACTGCAGGCCCATGGCCCTGAAAAGGGATTTTCTGTTGCCCTTTGAATGCTTGGAATGAGAAGAGTCTGAATAATAATTTCTTTGGTATGTCTTGAATGCATTTGAAGCAGCAACTGTAGATGTCCTGTAGCTTTCCTCTGGCTTGTTCGGATACGAGGTTAGGTTCTCTGGCCAGAGCACAATAATTGCTGGAAATTAATTTTCTGTGTGCTGCTCTGCAGTCATAGAAGGCTGCCCCGCTGTTCCCGCACAGCAGTCATAGCCGGAGTGTTCGTTTTGCTCTCCTGTCTACCAACAGATGCTTGGACAGCAGTTTAAAAATTATCAGCTCCCTCCTGCTTGCCAGCCATTGGCATGGAGCATACTTGTTCCCAAACAATTTTCTTTCTCCGGTGTCTGGCCTGGTGTGCCCCAAAGATGTAAGCTGCCGTGGGACTTGTGTTTGTGCAGAGTGGAGCCTAGAAATGTCTTTATGCATGTTTACGGCAGGATCAGAATGGAATTTCTAATTTCTGTAGCATTGAAATGAGCAGGTATGTGATACATCTGACTGTTTTTAAAAAAAGATTTATTTCCGGCTGATGTCAGCCCCATTAATTCTTAAGTTGTTCTGGTGTCTCTTGTAATTAGTCATTACTTTTGCCTTGTGATGTTCCTTGGGAAGCGTGGCAAGGTCCAGCAAGGTCCATGTGACTTCAGAAAGCTCTAAGCATGTTTAAGAAAAAACCCACCAACTTCAGATGAAATTAAATTCTTTGTGGCTCAGGTGTTTTTGAAATCTCTATGCTGGGACATTACTGTTTGAGGACACGTTCCTCTGGCTTTTTAAACTGTTTTGTTTCAGAAGTTTGCTGGGAACCTGTCCTTACTGAGGCTTCCTCCACATCAGAGTTCCAGTGCAACTGTAGACGTTGGTCCTGTTGGTGCAGAAACTCTTAACTACTGCAACTGGTCCCTCACTCACGCCCTGTTTTCAAGGCTTTTCAGTTCCAGTTTAGGAAAGACACTGTCCTCAGCGTGCTGCTTCTGCTCCTGCAGGCTTGTGCAGGGGAGTTGTTCGAGCTTGGTGTTACCACCACTCACTTTTACCTTAAAGCATACAGTGGCAGTTGGGAAGGCAGAGGCGTAGGTGGGCTGCCAGAGTGTGATTGCAGCCTCAGCAGGTTCACTTACACAGGCTGTCAATGCCTGCCGGGGCGACGGTGCCTCTGGAGGTACCGTGGGCACCGATGCAGGTCAGCAGCTGCAATATGTAGCTGCAGGAGCCTGCGGATCTCAGCTGTGCTGCCCTGGCCAGGTAGCTTCAAGGATACCTGGGTGTGCCTGTGCACACCACTGTCACCTCTTCAGGAGTCTTATGGAGGTAATAGGATCTAACAAATGCTGTCTGGCAAAACAGGTGTGAAATTTCAGCTGCATGTGGTATACGTATGGTGACATTTACATTTGAATAGATGAAGGAATTATGCAAAGGGCATAACGTTAACAGCATACTATTGCACTGGAGGGAAATAAGAAAACACACAATGAGGAGATTCAAGTGATCCTGATTAGTGGGAAAATTGTACATTATGCCCTTAAAGAGAGAAAAATGTTATGAGAGTGATGGTAACCTGAGTACAGACAGAAACTTGTCTTTCTCCCCTACTAAGCACTGCTGGGCAGATTTCAATAGCAACTCTTCAGGGCACTAAAAGCGTGAAGAGAATGAGAAAATTCTGCACCTCAGTCAGGCGCCGTGCGCGTGTTGTAGCGGGCTGGCTGTTTGTTTAATCAGCTTTAACATGACATTGTTAAGGATACTGATAAACGAAAGCAGAGCACCGCTTTGCTGGCTTGCATCTCGATCAGCCACCTGAGCAGGTAGACTGCCGTCGCCTCTCCCTGCACCTCCCGGGTGTGTGGTGGACTCCGCGCGGGCACTGCCTGCTCCCAACCCAGCAGGGAGCTGGTGGCTCGGGAGGTGTCGGGGTGGTGGCTGCAGGCTGCCCTGCAGGCGTTCCCTGGGGTGCGTTACAGCCGTGGCACCCGCAGCCCTGCTCTGTGCCTCTGCATGGAGATCGCTTGCCAGTGGGGTTAGCGACAGAGCTGCTGCTTTGGAGAGCTGCAGCCTGCTTCCAGGCACACGTGGTGGGATGGTTCTGATGGGAATCCAGAATGTTTCTACCCCTGTCCGATGAAGTTGTAACTGTCTGTGCTGACTTCAGCCCAGCTACGTTGTACGCCAATACGCTGTAGAAAATCAAACCACGAATCCAGTCCCTGCAGGGACCAGTGGCTTAGACGTTTAGCAGAACCTCATCCATAGGACGTGGATTAGTTTACCCAGTTTGAGGTTGACAGTTACATCCTTTATTATTTTCAGCTAGAGAACCGCAAGTCAGGGAAGGGAGACTGCGACCTTCCTGATGTCCCTAATGGAACTGGGGCAATTGAAGTGTTGGTTGCTTAGTCCCAAACAGTCAATTTAACCACAGCGTAGTTCTTCCTCTTAATGTCAGGTGGTTATTTTGTCCTAAATAAATGTGATGCCAACTGCTGCATATTCTTGCAAAGTGAATTATTGTGGGTGCTTCCAAGCAGAGCATATAAATGTCTGAAAAGATCTAGTAGCAAACAAACATTACCATAAACCACTTATAAACCATTGAAAAAGCCATGATGAGGCATATCTGTATATTCAGAGGCCAGAAAGCACCTGTGTTATCCTCTTGGCTGAACTCCTTCACGACACTTTTTACTCGGTTTCCATGATTTAATTGCTGTTATAGACAAGCATCTCATCTTGATGACTAAATTCCAAAGAAAGCCAGTTAGTCCCTGCGGGCAAGGCCTGGCTACAGGCAGAGCCGCAGGCAGGGCAGGTCCAGACCCGAGCGTGTCAGTGCTGCCCGGGCGTTTGCTGGCGCTGCCCGGGGCTTGCTGGCAGTGCCGCGGGATGCAGCTCTGGAGGGCTCCGGGGCTCGCAGCTTTCACTGCTGGTATATCAAACCTGTCTGAATCCTGTCAGCTGCTCCCCTCCACTTGCATGCGTACATGTTTGGGTTAGGGACAATTTCTAGAGTAATTCACTTGCGCTTACCCTAAAAGCAAATGTTACGTACTTTATGTTTGAGCTTGCTTTCCACCCAGCTGAGCTAGGCAGCATCCGTGTTGATGGGGAGGGCTCTGGGAAGAGTTGTCTGCGCACAGTGCCAAACTGAAGGGGAAAGTCAGTGCCAAAACTCCCCTATAACTGCCTGGATTTATGTTGAAGTTGTGCACTGGCAAATTTCCATGTGTCTGGCCAGGTTATACCTGTCTTTCCGCAATGGAGAGTCCCTGTATAGCTTGAGTTTTGTCTCTGGTGTCGTTTGCCATCCCTCTGTGTTTTGGTTTGACTGCTTTCCCCCCTCCCCACCAGGAGCATATCTTTGCTTTTTCATTTTGTATCCCTCAATTGCCGTCAGATTCCTTTTATTACTCAGCAGTTTCCCTCATTTCATACAGCCCGAGGGAGCTGAAGTCTCTCACAGCACGGTGGGCGCAGGGTGAGAAGATGTCTCCCTGATGTGGAGGGATGCATGTGATGCATGAGCAGTGCTTGTCAGCTGGAGATAGGAATTAAAAAATCTCCCTCTTTTGAAGAGCCTTGCACTAGATGTAACTTTTAATTTAGTTTTGAAAGCCATGAAGGCTTTGGAAACTCTCCCTGACACTATCTGAACAAGAATATTGCTAGACTTTTTATACTAAAGACACTTTAATTAAACTCCCATCATGAAAACAATTAGACCAAATTTGCTGTACTTAAGTAGTCAATAATTTAGTAGTTGGATCTCATTAATAGACTTCTCCCTGTGACTGTGTTGTAATGATGCGGCATTGCCAGCTGCGTGCTACGGAAATCAATCAGAGATCAATATTTTCTTTGAGCCTCCCTCTTCTGTTCTCTACAATGGTGAAACTGCAAAATGAGTAAATAAATCCCACTGCAGCTGTGTTCAATTGTGGATTTTTACTGCTGACATCCATCCTGTGGTTGAGGGGAACTTCTCATGTTCTCCAGCTCCTTCACTTGAACTCCACTTGTTTGTCTTCTTACCGAATTGCATTGACAGAAATAATAAATCGGTGGTGCTGGGTTCACGTGCATACTGCGAGGATAGGAGTGGGGGTCTTCTCCTCACTGTTACCACTGCCTCTGTCTAGCTTGGGTGGGATGATGTCCTGAGGACTCTATAAAATCGTACAAGTGTATTTCACTGTGTCTGCAGTTGGCTTTCATGATTCTGGAGATGGCTGTTGTGTCTTCTCCAGACCTCTCTGTTGCTGCTCTTTGGCTTCTCCAGTAAGCACATGTCTTTCCTGAAGCAGAGTCCAGCTGGACCTTCAGCAGCGCTGACCGCGTGAGATGGTCGTTACACACCTCTCGTTACGCTGATGTTCCTGCATCTCATTATGTTTGCCTTTGAGATTGTCATACAAAATATGTGAATGTAAGAGATTAATCCCTTACTCGGGTATCAAACACTAACTTTCTAACGTAGAGTTTACACTTAATGTTTACCAAGTAGACAGAAGAATAAAAGGATGTTATGTTCCTGTTTCTTAGGACAGACTTCACACAAAAAGGCAGAATATCGGTTACGGGGGCAGGTCTGCTCAACTGTGTGTTGGAAGCTTTTGCTCAATCGTTTTTAAAACAAGGTGTGAAGAAGGTAAGTAATTTATTGCTTGAATTTCTTCCCCGAATTATATTCTAAATTTTTTCAAAGCACAGATCATCTGGGCTCAAAATTAAATTGGTGTTTTAAGTCTGGATTCTTTATATCTTTTAATTGTTGAAAAAATATTTGACCTTTTCTTTTGTCTACAGAGAATAAGCAGAACGAAAATGGATTTAGTTTTATTATGGTAATAGTTTTATTTCAAATACATTTTAAAACATGGCATGTATGACTGTATCAGTTTCTGTAATTCATTCGTATTCCTGATTTCCCCCAGGCATTGAAACAGTTCTTCTTCCTAATGCCTCATTGTACCAGCTAATACTGTAATAATAATTTGCGATTCTATAGCACCTTTAAACTGAAATAGTCAAAAGTAGTCAACATGAATTTGTATCATGTCACGCATTTTTCTCCAGTAATGTTAGATTTTTTTGGCAGCTTGATGTATTTACAATAGCCACAGTCAATCTCCCTGTAGCAGTTCTGTATACTTCAATAGTTCTGTCTTTCAGTAAGAATTATGAAAGAGGATAAAAGCTATCCAGCTATCCAGCAGAGCATCCCAAGGGAGTTAGTGTTCAAAGGCCTTTCGTTCTGGGAGTCACGTCATATCGATAAACTAGGTTTAACAGCAATGTCTCCTAAAGCATTCGTTGGGAAATGAAGTTTCGTGGAAGTCTTGCTCTCTGGAAGTTTGTGCCTTGAAGAGATTTGGAGGTTCGGGTTGTGCTGTACAAACTGTTTAAAATTTATACCTGCTGAAAAAGGAGCAAGAAGGAGAAGGAGGGAATATTTAATTAAACTTTTTTAATGAGAAAGTAAGAGGGGTTTTTTCTTTTTTTTTTTCTTTTTTTTTTCTTTTTTCCCCCCTCCAGTTTGTATCTTATTTCAGATGAATGAAAGCATAAACATGGCATTTTCCTGGCTAGCCCATGAATCTTACGTACTGCAAGACTATAATGAACCTATATTTACCACTATTTATCACTTTTTAGTTATCTAATGGAGAAATTTGTTTTTCAGATGAACTTAGATGTCCACAGTTCAGATCATGCCTTACGCTATTCTTTAATTATTCATGGGGACCAAGTGGTTAATACTGTTGAAGGTTTTTTTTGTTTTGGGTTTTTTTGGTTTGTTTTGGTTTGTTTTTGTTTTTAAGTGGCCTTAGCAGTGTCCTGTTTTTTCTCAGTGGGTGTTGGAGCGTGGAGCCTGTCCCTTTGGACACTCTCCTCTCTGGTGGCGCAGGGGCCGACAGCCCCAACCTCTCGTTCGTGCTGCAGAAGCTGATTTTGGAATCTGTGCCCCAAAAGCTGTAGACGGAAATGTATTTCAAATGGCGTGGCCATTTATTCATTTGCTTATTCTTGGTAACTATAAGATCTTTTTGTTGTGGCTTTAAAAGAAAAAAAAGACATAAGTAGACAGCTATGCTAGTGTAAGCAATGACTGTGAGCAGTGAAACACGTCTCGCCGGCTTATGACAGCGCAGAGCTAGCGGATAAAAGAAACTAGTTCACAATATCTCTACAATGCTGCATTAGAAATCCTTTAGCAATTTTGGCTATGTCTGCAGATCTGTGATTTTTCAGAAAATTTTCAGAAAAATACAAGCGCATCAGATGTGGTATAAATGTACAGTCTTGCCTGTTTTTTTCCGTCTCCCTAAGGCAGCAGCTGTATATGCATTTCATTTCTTCTAAGCTGTTAGATAGGGTTCCTTTTGTGGCTTGGCCGTAGAGTAGTTTTGAGGCACATTTTACCCAAATGTAATAAACGGCAATACAAAGATGATCTTTAAAGTTTTAAAATATATGTTGCATGAATGACAATGCTTGATAAATGTTCTTCAAGCTTCCATTTACTTCGTATCTTCCAGTACCTGATCTGCATCCTTCCTAATGGCCTGACCAAAAGGCATTGCTTTTCTTGCACCTGGTATAATTGGTTGGAATACGTAAGGATGTTACTTTCAAAGCCAAACCATGATTCCTGCTTTATCTCCTCGGTCCTGACAGCAGTGCACTTCTCCATCCGTTTGGAGAGGCTCAGATGAGATAAGGGAGTAAGGAAACAGTGGGAGGCAGCAATGTGGGGGCAGAGGAAATGGAGTAGGGGATGAGCTACATGAAGAGCAGGAGAAAATACTGTATGTATATTAAATTTTGTGCATGACTGCAATAAAGCTCATGTATTCACACAATCAATATTAAATATCTTTATTTTACAGAAGGAGAGAGAAAAGTTACTATTCATTAAACTATTCATGGACACCAAAGGCACTGATCTTTTTGATAATTATTTTTGTAACTGAGATATGAGCCTATTCTGTGGGTAGGGGGTTTTTTAATGACTAACAGAACGACAGTGACATTTTATGGCTCCTCATATTTGTCACATTTCTCTTATTTTATTCCAACTCTGAACAAAAATGTAGGAGATAAAGTTCTCCTGCCCTGCTTTTGTTTGTAGAAGTCAGTGCATTTGGGTGGAAATTACAGCATTTATGATTTTTTTTGCCTTACCTGTTCAGAAAAGGTATTAATGAATGATATGCACCCACATTATTGCCAATAAAACTTTCCCCCTGAATAATTCAAAAGTCTGAGCAGATATGCCAGTAAAACCCAGCTACCAGCACACCCTGTTCTGGGTCTATTGGTGAGAGCCTGGCTTCCTCCGGAGAGGGGAGAGAGTGCTCCGTAGTCTGCAGCCAAAGTCTGGGAGAAGTTTCCAGCCCAGGAGGGGTAGTGGTGGCCCCTAAAGTCAGCCTTTGTGTCTGTGAGTTTTTAAAATTTGTTTAAAAAGTGGCCTAATTAGTTTGTATGTGTCTGAGTTATGATGATCCCTGCCAGTGTGAAGCAGTACAGATGACAAAGTTACGAGTGGTTTTAAGGCCACGCAATAAAGGAGCATTTGTAGCAAGAAACTTTTGTTATGTTGGTAGATGTTTTATCCGTTGCCTCTTAAGTGTTGCAACATTTCTGTCATTTTCACTTCTTGGTTTCTTTCTTAGATTCCTTTTGCTTGACTTGAATATATAAGGAGATGGAAATTAAAGGCTGTGATGGAGTGTTTGTTAAATGATGGAGCTGACCTCAAATAGCAAATATTTAACTGAGAAATGTTTTGTCATGGTTTCAAAAAAATGGAAGGTATTAGATGCTCTTTTCAGAGACAGCATAAAATTTTCTGCTAGTCTGTTAAAATGCTAACTTGCTTTTGTACTGGCAGTGGAAATGAGGTATGCACTGTGATATGCATTGCCTTCATCACCTTCAGACAGGCCATTTATACTTTTCCTGTATATCACCTAACCTCTTACTTAAAACTTAGAGTGTTCGGTAAGGATGTGGAGGATGTTAAAGACGTGACATATTCTCTCTGTCCCTATCAGCCGGGAGTCCAGTCTGGCTCCTGGCAGATATTCCAGATATAAGCGTAGGCTGCTCAACAAGTCTGTGGTGCTGGAAATTCCTTAGACTGCCATTTCACATTTCCTTGTTACCCTGTCCCCCCGCTGCTGGATCAGTGTGCGTTCTGTGGTTTCAGTGTACTGGCTGTGGTGACAAAGTGGCACTCGCCGGAGGAGTCACCCATAGCCGTTCCTGAACTGGGAATCAGCTGGGCTCCCATCCCTTTGAGTGCTTTGGGGTATTGCACCGATAAGGGTAGGAGCATGTAGACACTTACGGCAGGGTAGCTTCTTACAGTAGCAGAGTACCTCCACCTTTGAAAAATAAAACTATTCCATGGCTTGTCCGCCAGAGAAGCTTTTAAGCTGCAGCTGTAGAGGTGCAGAGTTTAATGGGCAGGCAATGTTTGTTCTGCATTTCAAGTGCATCACTGCACTCTAAGCAGTGTAAATTTAGCTCCTTTAAGCCTGATCTCCTGGGGCTGAGATTTAAGTGTTTGAACTTTAGTTGAAAGGAATATATTGATTAGGCTTTGATTTAGTTGTTCCTTGCTGAAAAGATAGTGTATAATGACTTGTACCTGCCCTTTCATATTTTATTCATTTAATGGAGTCCCCTCTCATTCCCCTTTTCTTCCTCAACACCATTTTGCCTAAAAGTCCACAGTGCTACGAGGAGAAATAAAAGAAAAAGCAGTTGTCATGCTGTGAACATAATTGATTCAATAAGTAACATTTTTAAATTCCCTAGGCAAACCTCTGAGTCTTCACTTATGTCAATTAGTGCTTCATTCTGTAAACAGTGGCATGTCCAATTTAGACTGATAGACTAAGGTAGTCAGCTTATTGCCTTCTTAAAGAATAGGCATGAAAGTTGAACTGTTTTTCATAGATATAAAATATCTTGTCCAGTTTTTCCAGAGAGATGTGAAAAGAAATTCTCTTGACCTATTTGTTAAAGTTAATTGTCTTTTTTTTCCTCCTCTCATGGTGACTCAAACTGAGAAATCCTTTTTCTTTTATCTTGACAAACAGAGAGCATACTAGAGTAAGCCTTAGCCCCACACAGGTTATAGCTAAGCTCCAAGCTTGCTTCAGTCCACAAGATCTGACCAAACATCAGAGGTAGGGTTGGCAAATTACTACAATTTCAGTACACAGAGCCAAAAAGTGAGGGGAAGAGGGATGTTGTGGATTTTCTTATCTAAAGTGAGTGTTTTTTGCTTTTCACCAAATATGAAGCTTCTCCTCTCTCACTTTGTACTGAGCCTTGAACTTAAATTCATTTCAAAATAGAGAAGCATCTAGCTGTGAAGCAGTCTGTAGCCCTGATGTGGGAAGAGCACTTGATTGAAAGCTTCCCCCCATTTTTCAGATGGCTGCCCTGCTGTAAGTAGTTCAGTGGTTCGCACCCGCGCCGCTATCGCTGGTTGGTGAGTGCCTCGGGCTCGTCTGCAGTGAGCCCCCGCAAACAAACAGATCCTCTAGATTCAACCTACATTTTGCTTTAATAACCGTTCATTGTTTGGTACTTCCTCCTTCCTTCAGTCCTGCAGGAAGAAATATTCACCTTCATGGTCCTCTGATGGCATTTTTTACTTAATTTCAGTATTGCTTTCCTTCATTATAGAAATAATCGTACTGGCTTTCTGGGGAGCTTTCATCCTCGCACACCCAATTGCTTGCAAAGAATATGAATGATGGTATTTCCTTTTTAAAGAGGGATATACCAAGGTGCAGGGATGAGAAGTGGCTTGGTCCAAGCAAAGGGGTGGCAGAACTGGAGTCAAATGTGTGACCTGATCAAGTGCCCTAGTTTCGTGCAGCCTTGACTTGGAAGCGCTTGCAGGCAGGTTCCCCCTGAGCAGCCTGTGCCGCAGCGCTTCTTGTGCCTCCCAGGCAGTGGGGAGAACCACACTGAGTTAGTGCGGGTGCATAAAATGCAATTTTTTTTTTTTAAGGCTTTACTGGGATGTTTTTGGGTACCCTTTTTAATGTATGAAATACTTAAGTTGTGTGTAAAACTGGCATTTATTTGTGCTTTTTTCCCAGGGTATTAAAATAATGGAGACACTTCTTCAGGAGCAGTGTGGGTGATCGTGATCTTAATGAGCAGTTGTAAGTGCAACATCCATCTACAGTTAAGAAAAATTGTTCAGAGTTTGTGATACCTACTGCACATTGTGCTCCTTGTAGTTCTACAAATAAATGTGGATTTTTGTACATTATAAATAGCATGCAACTTCTGTGGAATTTTCAAGAAAACTAATGATGTACTGTATTAGGCTTAATACTATTGCAGAGTTTCTGAATAGTATGTTGTTTAAGATGACTTCTGTGTCCTCTGTTTCATGCTCTGTTAATATATCATGAGTGTGATAGTCCTAGTAAAATAAGACATTGGTTCTATCTAAGGATTTTTACTCAAAAGTAGTATCTTCAGGGGTTATCTGTGGAGGGAAGATTTGGTCAACTCTTAAATTAGCTTCAGAACAAGAGCAAATGGCTATTGATTACCTCCCAATAAATGTTCTTCTAAAACCTGTTTTCTCTGCTTTTGCAGGAGAAAATGTGTTTGTGTAGAGTTTCCTTGGAACTGCATATCTTCATCGCCATTGGAATTCCATGGCTGTAGTCTGAAACTTACTGGGACCATTTTATTGAGGAAAGAGCATTTAATATGCGCAGCTGGAAGAAAAGAAGACCATAGACTGCAAATCTTTTACAAAAGATTAAGGAATCGTACTACTTAAGGGAATGTTGATCATGAAAATCACAGAGGAACAAGTGTAAGCTTGGAAACAGCATCTTCATGTGAATTGGTGCTATAATCTCTAGAGACTAAGAATTCAGTAAGGGAACATAGAGCAACAAAACAAAAATAGCCCTTGTTGCTTTGAGGACACCCTTGCCTAGTCAACCAGTTGCTTTGTGTCTTATTAAGGGAGGTGGAAGCACACCTCCTGTGCTGTTTATTTCACAGCTTAATTCTGTGGGGTAGAGGCTTCCTTCTACAGAAATGAAGCTCAGCTGTAGCAGCTGAGTAGAGTTACTGTTCCCCGCTTGAGTCACTCTATTTCAGTTCTGATTGCTGTGTTGGAAGTATTTGGTTATTATACCCCTGCCAGCATGATTATTTTCAGCTGTAAAGACATGCCTCAGTACAAGTTTTGCATATATTTGAATTCTTTCAGAAAGTATTTATCTTGTGCTTCTGAATAGAAGAAGAAACCTGGAGGGGAGTTGGTCAAGTGCAAGTAAAGTTCCTGACGAAGGGTGTCTCATACGCTTCTCCTCCTTTTGTTCCAAACACCGCATCAGGATAGTTTTATTTTAAACTTCTTTTTTAAAATTCAGGTAAGCACAAGCCGCCTTGGATACACTTCCTGAGTTAGGGTAATACCACACTTTACAAATAGCCCCATTAAAATCAGTGTTTGTTCTTTGTGGAGATTTGAACCTCTTATTTGATTGCCACAAAGCAAAATGATCAGCTTCGCATTTTTCAGGGTGGGTTGTGTTTTATTTTCTCAAATGTGATGTAAACTCTTGGTGGACTCTTCCTTACGCTATGTCTGAGTGCTGTGAGCCTGCTTATTTCAATATTTAATGGTCTCAGCTATCCTATTCTGAAGCTAAATGAGTGTGCTACTAAAGAGCTGAGCCACAGACTGTGGCCACGTGCCAGCTCTCCAGTAGTGTAAATCCTCTGCTTACGTGGCTGGTGCTATAGGTTTACGCTATGGGAAATGCTAGCCCATACCTTGTGATGAAAGAGCCATGACAGTCCTTAGGAAATGACCGTATTTTGTATTGGCACAGCAGAACAAAATACTTTCCTTCATCTTTCTTATTTTGGTTGTTAACTGATTCTTGTGAATTTGGACTCTGAATGCTGAACAGTAAATATTTATGAAATGTAATGGCCAAGACTAAATACATTCATTAGCATATTTATTTTTATTGAGTTGCTTCTTTGTGTGCCTGAGCAAATTATCAAATTACTTCTGTTTGAACTGCTGCGTACAGTTTTAGGACTAGCATTTTTATTCTCGCATCACTCTGGCTTTTGGAATTAGAATAGGAAGCATTTGCATCCTCCCCCACCCCCAAAGTAGAAGTAGTCTTTGAATAATGGAAGTCCAAAATCCACTCTCTTCTTCACAGCCTGAGTTGCCCATCTGCTTACTGCTAGGTGCCAGAAAGAGAAGGGTTAAGACTTCTGGGAGCAAGGTGCTTTTTGTGAGGCTGGGGAATACGGTCAGGGTGGTGGATTCGCCTGGCCCTCGCTGGAGGTGGCAGGACCATCTCGGCTCATCCCCCGGGGCTCAGGTCTGCCCCTGGCCTGCTGGAGAACAGCCCCGCTGGGCCGGGCAGCGACCCTGCTCCAAACTGCAAACCAGCACCTGCAAGTAGCTTTTGTTTTGAAGATCTTCAAGTGCTGTGTCCTGTGTTGGAGCTTAAGTCATCCCGCTTTAAAAGGTGTCCCTGCGTTTCCCCTGGGAGCAGTCACCGGTCACAGGGAGGTCTGAGGGGCTCTTGTCGGCAGGGCGGACGAGTCCCTCAGGACACCGCGAAGCGAGTGATCAGGACACGGGGACATGATGGGCATGTTCCCCAGAGAGCATGTGCAGTGTCATGGTATCAAACATATAGGTCAATCCCAGCGGGCGATTAACTTCACCCATCTAATTTTTTTCGGAAATAACTTGCCTTTTTTTTTTTCACTCTGTGTGTCTGTATGTTTCTTCCTGATGTATATTGTCATAGCAAGATAAAGCTAAACATTTTCAGATACAGAAGATAAACTGACCAGGTCTGATGTGCCCTTGCAGACCACCTGTAACACAGTGTGTCTTGTTACACTGATCTCTAGGCATAAAGAGAATCCCCTAATGGCTCAAAAAAATGAGAAAGCTCCCTGTTTATAAGTTTTATGTAGTTGCTCAAATGTTTAAAACTTTCACCGACTGCAATCATGATGGTTTAAATTATGATTTTACTTACTTAGAGTATTTTTCCTGGGACCTGGACAGCGGGAGCTTTGACAACGTTGGCCTTTAGACATCAGTGTTCCCAGCAGTCCTGCCAGCCTCTTTTTCTAAATAACAGGATGGTGAACAAAAAGGAAATACTGTTTTTCAGATTGTTTTATGAAACTAGTTGATACACACTCATTTAATTGTAGCAAAGTTAAATTTAAAAATTAAGAAAACTAGTATTTCATTCTCTTAATTGTTGTATTGTAGTGTCCCATTAAAGCTCATCTATGAACATTTCCATTAAAGGGTCATCTTCTTTGTCTAGTGTCTAACTCTTATCTCTGATAGAAGAATGTTGTCTGCCAGGTGTCAGCCGGAATTCATTTCCTTGTTTATAGAATACGTATAAAAACAGTCAGTGTGTCCATCCCATTTGTCTCCAGATGTTTGTCATCTTGCTGGGTTTCATTCTGCCCCAGTGCTGAACTTTCTGTGGCTCTGTTAGAAAAACCTTTTGAAAACACTTTGTTATACGCAGGAAGTTAATTCTTCTTCATGTGCTGCATTTATTGACAGTTGCCTTTTCAGGTTTTTCCTGCTGTGATCAGTCTAATGGAGCAAATTTTTCGAAGCCTCTCAAGAGCCTAAACCTGGCTGCCTTTCAGCAAGCTTTGGACCCCTGGAGATAGGCTGCTGGTCCCTGGACGGCCGAGTCCCCGGCGCCTGGGGAGAGCCTCCAGCCGCCCGGCCGGGCACGGGGAGATGCTGAAGAGGGGACGCGGGGGCTTCGTCACCCCTCGGGTGCTGGGCATGGCTGCGTCTGTGAAAGCAAATGGCAAAGCCCTCCAAGTACAGTGTGTGGGAGCTGAAGGGACAGGAGGGGGACCGAGAACCTGGCGCTGGCTTTAGAAGGCAGTAGGGCATCTGAGGAGATAACAGATAGAAGGAGCAAACTCCCAAGAGTAGCAGGGCTGAGCTGAGACGATGCCCATGCTCCTGACGCAGCGGCACATGAGCAACCTTGAAGTCACCTACAAGTCCCCTCTGCTCGAGGTGCCAGGTTCTTGGGGCTGAGCTGTCCCCCATTGAAAGCTGCCTTTGTGTTGCAGATGTGAGCTCAAGGGAATTGCATGCAGTGATGCCGTGGGGCTGGTCAGCCAGCAGCCTTCCCACCTCCCCTGGCACGGCAGCAAGAAGGAGCAAATGCCTTGAATGCCCAGCAAGGCAGCGGATGGGTGAGCGAACTGTCAGAGTGGGAAGCTGGCTTGCTGTGTTTTTTGAAGAGCATAGCATGCTAGGTGTGATTGAACACTTTTACCCATGTGTTTCTAAGAAGTGACATTTTTT
>NW_009218001.1:2346-2893 GCF_000690835.1 Fulmarus glacialis | reverse complement strand
GGAGATTTGTTCCCCCCCCCCCCCCCCCAAAAAAATAGAATTCCTGAACAAAGACCTCAAAATATTTGGCCAAAACCCAAAAACATCATGTGGTGAGCCATAAAGTAATAACACTGTGAGACCTGTCTTTAGAGAAACTTTGTAAATGAAAAGTAAAAAAGGGAAAAATCCAGCTGGTAAAATCTGGAAAAAATTCAGGCTGGGGTGTGCTGGGGGCTAACGCAGCTGGTGGGTGCTGGGCTGTAAAGGGCTGGAGCGCAGGGGGCTGAGCGGCAGTGAGGAGCAGTGGGGTGAAGCATCAGGACCGGGAGCTCCCTGGGGAGGGACGGGGTGGGACGGGTGGGGGTCCGAGGCCGCGCCCGGAGGTGGCAGCGGACGAGGAGCTCTGGGAATCAGGAGCAGAGAGGAACGGAAGGTGAGAAAGCAAAACTTTCCACAAAACCACCCTGTGAGAAACGCTGGATCATGTGTCGGACCAAGTAGCGGGGAGTAAATCTGGACCAGGAGGGAGGAACCAGCACGGGGGAAGGAATCGGTGTGGCTGCGG